>NC_069719.1:29385463-29392963 GCF_027358585.1 Pangasianodon hypophthalmus
GGTGATATTAGTAATGTTACTTTTTTATTTCGTTATTATGGTTAATTATTATTGTTATATATTTTTACAATATTTTACTTACTTTTGATTTGCTGCAATAATTATAATTATGAGACAGAAAGTAAATATGCGTGCGTGTGTGTGTGTGTGTGTGTGTGTGTTTCCCCCAGGCGTGTGTGTTTGCCGGAGTGGGGCAGGGGATTCTGGGTAACGCTCTGCAGGGCTACAACGCCACGCTGCTGGCGTACGGTCAGACGGGTTCGGGGAAAAGTTACTCCATGATGGGCTTCGGAGCCAACAAGGGCCTCGTCCCAAATCTGTGTCACTCACTTTTCACCTACATCACAGCCAGTCAGGACCGATGCCAGTGCCAGGTCTCTTACCTGTCTGTGTGTGTGTGTGTGTGTGAGACACCTGTGTAACTTGATCATGTGTGTGTGTTTCGCTTCACTATAATAATGTTAATGTATAGATTCTATAACGTCTTGCACTGATCAGTGTGGCGTCTGTCCCCAGGTTTTCTTCAGCATGTTAGAAATCTATAATGAACAGGTAAGGTTATTATTATTATTATTATTATTATTATTATTATCTTATAATGACTTTGTTTCTACACTCTATGTTCCTCTATGTCTTAGAGATCATTAGAATTAGTTTATAACTAATTACATCTCAGTTCAGCTGTTTGATTCTTTTGAACACATTAAGTGAATACATTACAAGTTTAGATTCATTTGATTCATCACTTACTTGATTTGTTCCACATGTGATTCATGACTAATTTGATTCAACACTATTTGATTCAGTAATCGTTTGATTCACTAATCATTTTTATTTTCCCTGCTTATGAGTTCAGCTGTTACTGAGTGTGTATGATAGTTAAGAAAATAAATAATAGACACACACACACACACACACACACACACACACACACACACACACAACCTTTCTGTCTCACACAGTTCTCTCGGTGGTGTGTCATGTTTAGTAGAAGCGTTGTGCCTATGAGGCTGCTGGAGCTGATAAGTAACAGAACTCTACAGCCTCCAGTTTAGCTTCATGCACTAAACCTGCATGTGTAAATCCTCACATGATAACGGTGTGTGTGTGTGTGTGTGTGTATGTGTGTGTGTGTGTGTGTGTGTGTGTGTGTGTGTGTGTGTGTGGAGTGCAGGTGATCGATCTGCTGTCCAGGTCGAGTCGTTCGGGCGGTGGTCTGCGTGTGCGTGAGGATCAGCAGCGTGGTTTTTACGTGGAGGGTCTGCGCAGGGTGGCGTGTGACGGCGCTGTGCAGGTGGAGCAGCTGATGGAGCAGGGAACTCGCACACGCACCACCGCCGCCACTCACCTGAACGCCAACAGCAGCCGCTCACACATGCTCATCATCATACAGCTCAAACAGGTAGAGAACACACACACACACACACACACACACACACGCCGTGTTCGTGTGTGTGCACGTGTGTGCGTTTCTTGTGTCTGCTTCTGCGTGTGAAACGCGTGGCGCAGACGTGATGTGCAGCACGCATAAGCTGACGTAGAACTTTTAAGAATTTATTTTTAATGAATTATCAAAATTATAATTTTCATGTTATATTATGGCTAAAATTTTTTTTTTAATTTCCACAGATTTTCTCAAAGGAGTGCATCACTAAACAGTCCAACATTAACCTGGTTGACCTGGCAGGAAGTGAAAGGCAAAGGTCATCAGGGTCAGAGGTCGATCGTCTTAAAGAGGGAACAGCCATTAATCTCAGTCTCACCACTCTGGGGAACGTGATCAGGTCCGAACTCACGGTGTGCTTTACTACCTAAAAGTGTACGGAGTGTGTAGTGTGTCTCAGCTGGTATTGTTCTGGCCGTGATTCTGCATGTGTGTGTTGATTGTGTGTTGATTGTGTGTGTGTGTGTGTGTGTGTGTGTGTGTGTGTGTGTGTGGATTACGCATGTGTGTGTGTGTTGATTGTGTGTGTGTGTGTGTGTGTGTGTGTGTGTGTATTACGCATGTGTGTGTGGGTGTTGATTGTGTGTGTGTGTGTGTGTGTATTACGCATGTGTGTGTGGGTGTTGATTGTGTGTGTGTGTGTGTGTATTACGCATGTGTGTGTGGGTGTTGATTGTGTGTGTGTGTGTGTGTATTACGCATGTGTGTGTGGGTGTTGATTGTGTGTGTGTGTGTGTGTATTACGCATGTGTGTGTGGGTGTTGATTGTGTGTGTGTGTGTGTGTATTACGCATGTGTGTGTGGGTGTTGATTGCGTGTGCGTGTGTCTGTGGATTCTGTGTGTGTGTTGATTACGCACGTGTGTGTGTTGATTGCGTGTGTGTGCGTGCGTATGTGTGTGTTGATTGTGTGTGTGTTGCATTGCTTACGTGCGCGCGTGTGTGTTGTATTGATTACGTGTGTGTGGATTGCGTGTGTGTTGATTGCGTGTGTGTGTGTTGATTACGCGTGTGTGTGTCTGTGGATTACGCACGTGTGTGTGCATGTGTTGTATTGATTGTGTGTGTGGATTGTGCGTGTGTGTGTGTGTGTGTGTGTGTGTGTGGATTGTTTGTGTGTGTGTGGATTGTGCCCATATGTGTGTGTGTGTGTGTGTGTGTTGTATTGATTGTGTGTGTGATGGGGTGTGTGTGTGTGTGTGTGTGTGTTGATTTTGCCCGTATGTGTGTGTGTGTGTGTGTGTGTGTTTATTCCGTGTGTGTGTGTGTGTGTGTGTGTGTGTGTGTGTGTGTGTGTGTGTTGTATTGATTACGTGTGTGTGTGTGTGTGTGTTGTATTGATTACGTGTGTGTGTGTGTGTGTGTGTGTGTGTGTGTGTGTGTGTGTTGATTGTGCCCGTGTGTGTGGATTGTGTGTGTGTGTGTGTGTGTGTGTTGTATTGATTACATGTGTGTGTGTTGCGCAGTGCCCTGGCAGAAGTGGCGCTGGGGAAGAAAGCGGTGTATATCCCCTACAGAGACTCCGTCCTCACTAAACTGCTGCAGTCTGCGCTGGGAGGAAACAGCCGCACCGTCATGGTGACGATACCGGCGGCGTTGTTTACATTTCAGTGTTTACTGTTGTCCTGTTTACACGCAGCACGACACACGGAACCCTGCTGAATGTGTTTCTCCTCCCGCTGTGCAGATCGCGACTCTCAGTCCAGCGGATATCTGCTACGAGGAGTCACTGTCCACTCTGCGCTACGCCGAGCGGTGCGTCCCCTTCATCCTGAGCTCCTCTAATACATCACACACACACACACACCATCACACACACACACGCCATCACTCACACACACACACACGCCATCACACACACACGCCATCACACACACACTCACACACCATCACACACACACGCCATCACACACACACTCACACACCATCACACACACACTCACACACCATCACACACACTCACACACACACACCATCACACACACACGCCATCACACACACACTCACACACCATCACACACACTCACACACACACACCATCACACACACACGCCATCACACACACTCACACACACACACACACACACACACACACACGCCATCACACACACACACACACACACACACACACACAGAGTAATGTTAGTGTGGGAAATCTTCTTCGTAGTTTACTAGGTAACGGTTCCTCTAGTTTCCAGGTGTTTCCTACCTGCTTGGTTTCCAGATGCTGCTCTGTTCTCATGTTCCTCTTTTCTTCATTTCCAGGTGATCCGTATCTTCCTTCTCCACTATTCTACTCTTCATCCTCTCCTGATTCTGTTTCTTTCCTAATTTCCTATTGTCCCTGATTACCTTCTTCCTAATTTTCTTCTTCTCTGCTTTCCAGGCGTCTCCTTGTTACTATCTTCCCTCTTTTCTAGATGTACTTTTTACAGTGTCTTTAGTTTTCTTATTCCTCAGCCCCTTAACTTTCCCTAGATTCCTGTTTTTCTTGTTACCAAGTGTTTTCTTATTTACGTCTTTTTTCAGCTGTTTTTCTTTTTCCTGAGTTACTTTCTTTTCCTTAGTGTTTTTACGTAGTGTCATGCTTCAGTGTCCTGACGGTTCTGCTGTTCTGAATATCAGTCTTATTCGAATACCAGAAATCGTGTCTGTGGTTGTGATCAGTTTAATAAACTAAACGAACCCACCCTGTTCGCTGCTGTTAGCTAAATCAGGCAGCTGATTGTGTGTAAAAAGACGAGCTGTGCTTGTGTCTAAGCTAAGAGTGATTTAAGGGTGATTGATTAATAATGAAGCTGAACCCTGAGTGATAGGATCCCAGTGTGAACCCTGATAAATGTGACCCTTCTGTTTCAGAGCCAAGCGGATCCAGAACAAGGCTGTGGTGAACGAGGGCCCAACGGAGCGACTGGTTAAAGAACTGAAAGCTGAGAATGCTAAACTGTTGCTGAAGCTCAGTAAACTGGACCAGAACGGGAGACGGTCCGAGCAGGAGATGAGTGAGGACCGAGAAAATATTCCCCAAGTGTTCCCTAGTTTCCTGCTCCAGTTTCCTGCCTCCCTAGTTTCCTAATATTCATCTTTTCTAAGTTCTGAGTACTCCCTGTTGAGGTTTTGTGTGCGCGCGCGCGTGTGTGTGTGTGTGTGTGTGTGTGTGTGCGCGCGCGTGTGTGTGTAGAAGATCTGCGGCGTTTGCTGACTCACAATGAGCTACAGATCCGAGCGATTCAGACTCTGTGGGAGCAGCACCTTCAGGAGGCTCTGAAAGACTGGGAGACCCAGTACACCACCATCACACAGGTCTCTCACACACACACACACACACACACACACACACACACACACACACACACACACACAGGTCTCTCACACACACACACACACACACACAGGTCTCTCTCACACACACACACACACACACACACACACAGGTCTCTCACACACACACACACACACACAGGTCTCTCACACACACACACACACACACACACACACACACACAGGTCTCATACACACACACACACACACACACAGGTCTCTCACACACACACACACACACAGGTCTCACACACACACACAGGTCTCATACACACACACACACACACAGGTCTCTCACACACACACACACACACACACACAGGTCTCTCACACACACACACACACACACACACAGGTCTCACACACACACACAGGTCTCACACACACACACACAGGTCTCTCACACACACACACACACACACAGGTCTCACACACACAGGTCTCACACACACACACACACACAGGTCTCACACACACACACACACACACACACACACAGGTCTCTCACACACACACACACACACACACACACAGGTCTCACACACACACACACACAGGTCTCACACACACACACACACACACAGGTCTCTCACACACACACACACACAGGTCTCACACACACACACACACACACACACACACAGGTCTCACACACACACACAGGTCTCATACACACATACACACACACACACAGGTCTCATACACACATACACACACACACACACACACACAGGTCTCTCACACACACACACACACACACACAGGTCTCACACACACACACACACACACACACACAGGTCTCACACACACACACACACACACACACACAGGTCTCTCACACACACACACACACACAGGTCTCACACACACACACACACAGGTCTCACACACACACACACACACACACACACACACACACAGGTCACACACACACACAGGTCTCACACACACACACACACACACAGATGAGATTAGTGAGGAGTAGAGGATGCTGAATGGAGAAGTAATGAAGAGTATAATAATATTCTGTTCATCCCTGGCCGGTGGTGGAGGACAGGAGCGAAGGATGATGCAGATGTTTCCCTACATGCTGAACATTAATGAAGATGCGCAGCTCTCTGGAGTCATCAAGCTCTTCATTCAGGAGGGTCAGTGAGAGTCGTCCTGTTTCTGTTAAATATCACCACTGTGCGCGTGCGTGCGTGTGCGCGCGTGTGTGTGTGTGCGCGCGTGTGTGTGTGCGCGCGTGTGTGTGTGCGCGCGTGTGTGTGTGCGCGCGTGCGTGTGTGCGCGCGTGTGTGCGTGTGCGCGTGCGTGCGTGTGTGTTTCTCAGTGTTGAAGTTTTGTTCTGGTTGTTGTGAAGGTGAGTGGGATGTGGGTTTAGCAGACGCGTCACCCAGATCCATCTCCATCAGAGGACTGGGGTAAGTCACAGCGAGTGTGTTATTAAACCACTAACCACTCAAACGACGGCGTTTCATCACATCGCTTTATTTATTTTCATATTTAAATTTGCATAGGGTGGATTTAATCAACACACAGACACTCCACAGAATCAGCACATTCATAATAGGTGTTTTAACTGTGTGTGTGTGTGTGTGTGTGTGTGAGGCAGTATTCAGGAGCGACATGCCATCTTCTCCAATCAGCAGCGTCGAGTGACAGTCACGCCATTGTCGGGGTCAAAGGTCACAGTTAATGGCGTGTCCATATCTCAGACCACAGAGCTGCAGCATTTGGTACCTCACATAATAATAATAATAATAATAATAATAATAATAATAATGGCATCTTATACAGGGAAACTTCCCTTTTGTCATTACCTTCTTTTCTTCTTGTTCTTTATTTTATTTGTTTATTTTTCACCCATTGCATGCCATCTCATGTCTTCTCTTTTCTTCTCCTCTCGTTTATTCCTTTATTTCTGTTTAATTGTTTTGTTTTCTTATTTCCTATTTATTTTTTAACTTAGTCTTCTACTTTTCTTTTTTCCTTTCTGTTTTTGTGAGTCGCTTTGGGTTGATTTATTTAAGTAAAAATTATCATTCTTCTTCTTCTTCTTATTATTATTATTATTTTAGGACCGTGTGATCCTGGGCTCCAACAGCACCTTCCTGTTCATCGGTTTTCCGTCGGAGCGGGTCGGAGACGATTGGAGTCGTTATGATTATGATTATTTTCAGTCTGAACTGGCGGCGGCGGAGGGAGTTCACCTGCACACGCTGTGTCACACACCTGGACAGAGTGCGTGTGTTTAACTATTTATTTATGTTTCTATATAGGGTTTAGATATGCGCTCTCGGCTGTGTCCTAATTAAACTGTGCCTCCGTAGGGTCCCTGCAGCCCAACCCCAGCCTCCTAGCTGCCTTTTACGACTACATCAAACTGATGCCGATGCTGACGGAGGCGAACCAGATGAGTCAGGAACTGAACAAGGTGATGAACACCATTAACTCTGCGTTAATCATCAGTCCATCAGCTCCGTCCAGTCACGTCTCTCTGTCCACTTTCCTTCACTCTACACTGATGTATAGATATGAAAGATCTGTCCCATCAGAGAAACCCAGTGATTGGATTAAACCTCCTCTGGCTCCGCCCCCCTGAGCAGTATTTTCTTTATTTCCTTCTTATCTTATTTTACAGACATTCCCTTGTTTTCTTGCTGCCTAATTCCCTACGTAGTGTCTGGCTTTTCCTTAATTTTCTTGTTCTTTAGTTTACTCCTGTTAATGTCC
>NC_069719.1:29397963-29402963 GCF_027358585.1 Pangasianodon hypophthalmus
ATAAACACTATAAATTAAAATCGTAGCTACATTATAGAGACGAGGTTCAGATCATTTGGAGCGGGGGGGTTGGGGAGGGAGAGAGAGGAAGTTGGGAAAGTGAGGGAGGGAGGGAGGGAAAGTTAGGGAGGGAGGGAGAGGGGAAGTTAGGGGGGGAGGGAGAGAGGAAGTTAGGGAGGGAGAAAGAGGGGGAGGGAGAGGGAGAGGGGAAGTTAGGGAGGGAGAGAGAGGGGGAGGGAGAGGGAGAGGGGAAGTTAGGGAGGGAGAGAGAGGGGGAGGGAGAGAGGAAGTTAGGGAGAGAGAGGGGAAGTTAGCGAGGTAGGGAGGGAGAGAGAGAGAGAGAGAGGAAGTTGGGAAAGTTAGGGAGGGAGGGAAAGTTAGGGAGGGAGGGAGAGGGGAAGTTAGGGGGGGAGGGAGAGGGGAAGTTAGGGGGGGAGGGAGAGGGGAAGTTAGGGGGGGAGGGAGAGAGGAAGTTAGGGGGGGAGGGAGAGAGGAAGTTAGGGAGGGAGAAAGAGGGGGAGGGAGAGGAAGTTGGGGAAGTTGGGGAGAGAGAGAGAGGGGAAGTTAGAGAGAGAGGGAGGGAAAGTTAGGGAGGGAGGGAGAGAGAGAGGGAGGGGAAGTTAGCGAGGTAGGGAGGGAGAGAGGGGAAGTTAGCGAGGGCAGGAGGGAGGGAGAGAGAGGGGAAGTTGGAGAGAGAGGGAGGGAGGGAGAGAGAGGGGAAGTTGGAGAGGGAGAGAGGGAAAGTTAGGGAGAGGGAGAGAGGGAAAGTTAGGGAGAGAGAGAGGGAAAGTTAGGGAGAGAGAGAGGGAAAGTTAGGGAGAGAGGGAGGGAAAGTTAGGGAGGGAGAGAGGGAGGGAAAGTTAGGGAGGGAGAGAGGGAGGGAAAGTTAGGGAGGGAGAGAGGGAGGGGAAGTTAGAGAGAGAGAGAGAGGGAGGGGAAGTTAGGGAGAAAGGGGAAGGGAGGGAGAGAGAGGGGAAGTTGGAGAGGGAGAGAGGGAAAGTTAGGGAGAGAGAGGGCGGGAGGGAGAGAGAGGGCGGGAGGGAGAGAGAGGGAGAGAGAGGGAGAGAGGGCGGGAGGGGGAGAGAGGGAGAGAGGGAGGGCGGGGGAGAGAGAGGGAGGGCGGGGGAGAGAGAGGGAGGGCGGGAGGGCGGGAGAGAGGGAGGGCGGGAGGGCGGGGGAGAGAGAGGGAGGGCGGGAGGGCGGGGGAGAGAGGAGAGAGGGAGAGAGGGCGGGGGGGAGAGAGAGAGAGGGAGGACGTTAGGGAGGGAGGGAACGGGAGGGAGGGAGAGGGGAAGTTAGGGAGGGAGAGAGAGGGGGAGAGAGAGGGAGGGGGAGAGAGGGCGGGAGGGGGAGAGAGAGAGGGCGGGAGGGGGAGAGAGAGAGGGCGGGAGGGGGAGAGAGGGAGGGCGGGGGGGAGAGAGAGAGAGGGAGAGAGGGAGAGAGGGCGGGGGAGAGAGGGAACGGGAGGGAGGGAGAGGGGAAGTTAGGGAGGGAGGGAGAGGGGAAGTTAGGGAGGGAGAGAGAGGGAGGGAGGGAGAGAGGGGGAGGGAGAGAGGGGGAGGGAGGGAGAGGGAGGGAGGGAGAGAGGGGGAGGGAGGGAGGGGGAGGGAGAGAGGGGGAGGGAGGGAGGGAGGGAGGGAGGGAGAGAGAGGGGGAGAGGGAGGAAGGGAGGGAGGGAGGGAGGGAGAGAGAGGGGGAGAGGGAGGAAGGGAGGGAGGGAGAGGGAGGAAGGGAGAGAGGGCGGGGGAGAGAGGGAACGGGAGGGAGGGAGAGGGGAAGTTAGGGAGGGAGGGAGAGGGGAAGTTAGGGAGGGAGGGAGAGGGGAAGTTAGGGAGGGAGAGGGGAAGTTAGGGAGGGAGAGAGGGAGAGAGAGGGAGGGAGGGAGAGAGGGGGAGGGAGGGAGGGGGAGAGAGAGGGGGAGAGGGAGGAAGGGAGGGAGGGAGGGAGAGAGAGGGGGAGAGGGAGGAAGGGAGGGAGGGAGGGAGGGAGAGAGAGGGGGAGAGGGAGGAAGGGAGGGAGGGAGAGGGAGGAAGGGAGGGAGGGAGAGGGGGAGAGGGAGGAAGGGAGGGGGAGAGGGCGGGGGAGAGAGAGAGAGGGAGGACGTTAGGGAGGGAGGGAACGGGAGGGAGGGAGGGGAAAGTTAGGGAGGGAGGGAGGGGAAAGTTAGGGAGGGAGGGAGGGAGGGAAAGTTAGGGAGGGAGGGAGGGAGGGAAAGTTAGGGAGGGAGGGAGGAAGTTAGGGAGAGAGAGAGAGAGGACGTTAGGGAGGGAGAGAGAGAGAGGACGTTAGGGAGGGAGGGAGGGAGAGGACGTTAGGGAGGGAGGGAGGGAGGGAGGGAGGGAGAGGACGTTAGGGAGGGAGGGAGAGAGAGAGGACGTTAGGGAGGGAGGGAGAGGGGAAGTTAGGGAGGGAGGGAGGGAAAGTTAGGGAGAGAGAGAGGAAGTTAGGGAGGGAGGGAGGGAGGGAGGGAGGGAGGGAGGGAGGGGAAGTTAGGGAGAGAGAGAGGAAGTTAGGGAGGGAGAGAGGGAGGGGAAGTTAGGGAGAGAGAGAGGAAGTTAGGGAGGGAGAGAGGGAGGGAGGGAGGGAGGGAGAGGGGAAGTTAGGGAGAGAGGGAGAGTTAGAGAGAGAGGGTAAGTTAGCAAGGGAGGGAGAGAGAGAGGGAGGGGAAGTTAGGGAGCGAGAGAGAGAGAGAGAGGGAGGGGAAGTTAGGGAGAGAGGGAGGTGGAGAGAGAGGAAGTTAGGGAGAGAGGGGAAGGTAGGTAGGGAGGGAGGGAGGGAGAGGGGGAGGGAGGGAGAGAGAGAGAGGGGGAAGGTAGAGAGAGAGAGGGGAAAGTTAGGGAGGGAGGGGAAGTTAGAGAGGGCAGGAGGGAGGGGGAGGGAGGGCAGGAGGGAGGGGGAGGGAGAGGGGAAGTTAGGGAGAGAGGGGAAGTTGGAGAGGGAGGGAGGGAGAGGGGGAGAGAGAGGATGGGGAAGTTAGGGAGAGAGGGAGGGAGAGGGAGGGAGAGGGAGGGAGGGGAAGTTAGGGAGAGAGGGAGGGAGAGGGAGGGAGAGGGAGGGAGGGAGGGAGCGAGGGGAAGGGAGGGAGAGAGGGAGCGAGGGGAAGGGAGGGAGAGAGGGGGAGGGAGGGAGGGAGAGAGGGGGAGGGAGCGAGAGGGAGGGAGGGAGAGAGGGAGCGAGAGGGAGGGAGGGAGAGAGGGAGCGAGGGGAAGGGAGGGAGGGAGAGAGGGAGCGAGGGGAAGGGAGGGAGAGAGGGAGCGAGGGGAAGGGAGGGAGAGAGGGAGCGAGGGGAAGGGAGGGAGGGAGGGGGAGGGAGGGAGGGAGAGAGGGGGAGGGAGCGAGAGGGAGGGAGGGAGAGAGGGAGCGAGAGGGAGGGAGGGAGAGAGGGAGCGAGGGGAAGGGAGAGAGGGAGCGAGGGGAAGGGAGGGAGGGAGGGAGGGAGCGAGAGAGCGCTTATAGTCAGTAATAAATGGTGACTGACTTTTTGGGCAGAGCGTCGGGTTCGTTGATGATGGTGAGAGCCGCCTGCACCATGGCGATCGGCGTCGCAACATAACCCGCCTCTGTAACACACACACACACACACACACACACAGTGTTTACATCATATTTAATACACACAATATTAATATATCACACGCTACAGGATGTGATGTCATGACTACGTATATATATATATCTCCTGATCCTGAACACTTGTAGTATCATCACTGTCTTTAACACGTATTTTACGACTTGAAATAGTAATTGGTCTCCAGGGGGCGCTACAACACTCACCATTACAGGACATCAATAAAGTTAGAATATCTGATGTCCAGTTTTAAATGTGATGTAAATAAAAGTCCAAAAAGCTCAGTGCAAAAGTTTGTACACCCTTGTATACATTTTTTCCCCTTTAGCAGGATCACTTATTTTTCTGTACCGCCACCATAACCACGATGTTATCCGAAATAAAATATTTCATTTATTCAAATATTTATTATTCTGATTAGCCTCTGTACTATGACTGAACGTACCTGGTCCCTGGACAAGCGTGCGGATTTTAGCGTTGGGTTTCCCCTCAGACGGATCCTGACCCTCAGTGTAACCTTCACCGAAGAACGCAAAACGGAATGATGATCCCTCCATCTATACACACACACACACACACACACACACACACACACACACACACACGACGTTAAACATTACAGCATCATAAAGTAGTAAAAATGTTACTGTGTCACTCTAAACATGCAACACTTTTACAGGACGAGGAATAAACCGATATTTCATTTTAAAATGCTACTGAAAGCTAAAGCTGGGGCACGAACTCCCTGCTAACTGGTGCATTATAGTGTTATAGTTATAATGTTATAGTGTTTAAGATTTTATAGCGGAGTCCGGCTGTTTCCTGGCTGATAAACGCGTCTCGTGTACATGTTTAGTGTCGAGTTCATCTGATTTCTGTTCTATAGGACGGTATCGTACCTGCTTCCGAGTCGGTCCCTCTTTGGAGAAATATCCGAAAGAGAAAAACTCTGGAAACTGTGGAAAAATAAATCAAATATTGTGGCTATTTTCTTTTACAAAGAGCAAATTCCTCTATTAATGAATAAAATCAGCCGTACTTTAATCAGAAGGTTTCTGCCGAAGCTGAACTTGACGAGTAAAGAGAAGATGAGTCCGGCGAAGAGCAGTTTAATAACGGAGGAGATTCCGCCGACTCCAGCGTACGCTCCGTACTGAACCTGAGGACAAACCAGCAGAAATCACAACACAACCTCACATCACTGCCGAACAGGAAGGTAGCTCCGCCCCCGCGTGCCGAGGGACGCACTGAGAAAAGTCAGTAAATATTTAGAGACAGTAAACGTCAGTGCGGCGCTTCAGTGCGTCTCTAACGCTTTATTAACACAGAGCTGATGTTTTACACACGTCTGCGTAACGAAACTGCTCATATATTACTGTGTAAATGTGATATCAGTATTAATATCACTCACACCTGATATTAATGCTAACGG
>NC_069719.1:29407963-29432963 GCF_027358585.1 Pangasianodon hypophthalmus
AGTCCCGCAGCAGAACTCTGCAGAACCCTGAGATCTCCACCAGAACCCTCAGATCTCCACCAGACCCCTGCAGAACCCTGAGATCTACACCAGAACCCTGCAGAACCCTGAGATCTACACCAGAACCCTGAGACCTCCACCAGAACCCTGAGATCTACACCAGACCCCTCAGATCTACACCAGAACCCTGCAGAACCCTGTGATCTACACCAGAACCCTGAGACCTCCACCAGAACCCTGAGATCTACACCAGAACCCTGAGACCTCCACCAGAACCCTGAGACCTCCACCAGAACCCTGAGACCTCCACCAGAACCCTGAGATCTACACCAGAACCCTGCAGAACCCTGAGATCTACACCAGAACCCTGAGATCTACACCAGAACCCTCAGATCTACACCAGAACCCTGCAGAACCCTGAGACCTCCACCAGAACCCTGAGATCTACACCAGAACCCTGAGACCTCCACCAGAACCCTGAGACCTCCACCAGAACCCTGAGATCTACACCAGAACCCTCAGATCTACACCAGAACCCTGCAGAACCCTGAGACCTCCACCAGAACCCTGAGATCTACACCAGAACCCTGAGATCTACACCAGAACCCTGCAGAACCCTGAGACCTCCAGGTGAAGTAAATTATCTCTCATTATCGACTGATTATTAATTAATTAATTAATTAATTAACTAAACTCGTTATTAATGTTGTTCTAGGTGAGAACAGTACCGAGTTGTTGCGCGGCCTCCTGCAGAACCTTCTCCAGCTTGTCTCTGCTCCTCCCCGCGATGGCCCAGACCAGCTTCCCCCCCGGAACCTCCGCGCTGCTCCGCGCCACCTCCTCCACCACGAAGCGGCCCGTGAAGCCCGAAGCCCCGAACACGATGAGCTGGTAGGGCCTGGAGGAGGAAGAGGAGGAGGAGGAAGAGCCGCGCGCCGCCATGACGGAGGAAGAAAGTCCACTTGTGATTAACACTCAGAGAGAGAGAGAGAGACTGTGAGACTCTGAGACAGTGTGAGACAGTGTGAGACAGTGACTCTGAGACAGTGAACTCTGGAGCTGCTCCGAGTTTGTATATGCGCGTGCGTTTGTGTGTGAAAACTCCAACAACAGGGCGTGTCTCCGAACCCGGAAGTGCCGATTTCAGAATAAAAGTTCACTGCGCTAGAAATTTTATTCTATAAAAAAGCCCCGACAAAAACATACCAGTGATTCACATTTTAAAAATCTGAAATTTGATATTAGAGGGTTTTTTTTTATATATAAAGCTGATTCATATTTTATGTCTCAGTAAGCTGAGTACTGCAGCAAAGCAATAAAATAAAATTACTTCTACTAGTACTACTACTACTAATAATAATAATAATAAGACCAGCTATTTAAATATTAGACTCATTATTTAAATGTGTAGAAAATATGTTGACTATTTATTGAAGCCATAGAGCTTTTATTCCTGAACTTTCCACTGACAGAACACATTATATTCAAATGATATGAATATATGGACCTGTTTACAAACACCTACTCAAAACGTTACATATACAAACTATTTAACTCCGACACTGTTCGCACTTTTACACTTTACAGTCTTTTTGCACTACTATCATACTGCAGATATTCTGTATTGTATCTTACAACAGGACTCTATACCCAGAACTACTCAACGTTTACATTTATTGCTTGTATATTTGCACCCTTGGGAGGATATTGTATATTGTATATAAAGTGACTTCACTGTTTACATTTACTCAGAGATATATTGAATGTTTTTATCTGCAGGTTTATCTGCACCTTTGGAAGTATATTTGTATATTTAACAGAATACACTGTTTACATTTACTCAGATGTCTATCATTCAGATGTTTACAATATATTTTTCACTCTGTTTGTTTATATCTATTTATTATCAAGTACAGTGCTGTTACCTTCATACAAAATCTGTTCTATATGCACTGACTGCATTGACCGTAAACACTTGATAAGAGAGAAGAGAAATGTATGCACATATGGTGGCATTGACAAATAAAGAACCTTGACCTTAACCTTGACCTTGAATTATAAGTACATAATAATAAATATAATCATTTTAAAATGATGGTATGTGATTTTCATCCCTAAAACATTATCTAAAAAAAATCACAGACTCCACTTTGAAAAGCTCTGGTGTAAAATGTTCTGTTAAATAAATCAGGTTCAGTAAAAACACTGAGATTTGGAATAAAACCCTGTAAAATAAAAAACACACACACACACACACACACACACACACACACACACACTGCTCATTCCTCACAGTAAAACTGATTTATTAAGAACTGTGTGTATTTGATCTCATCGAGTTTCCCCTTTAATATTTTTTACAGTATGGGGAGGAAAAATAATCATATCGAGGACTTAGAACCAGACAGAAGTAATGAGTGTGATATTTCAGTAATAAATATAATTTCTTAAAAGAATAATAATAATAATAATAATAAACACTGAACACAGAAAAGCAGAAGTGTTTTTCATTATGCAAATGTTTCTGTCTTTAATATTGGATTTCTTCTGATTATTTTGATTTAAATATGCAGTGGAACAGTAATAAACACAGTGCGGTTCTAAGCACTCGATACTTCAGTAAAAACACCCGTCTTAAAGATGACATAACGCGCTATAACACGACATAACACACAGTACTGATCTATACAGTAATGCCCAGTACAGCATCCTCTCACGCGCACGCGCTAAGGCTGAGCGCTCTGATTGGTTACCGGGCGGAGTCTAACAGCCAATCAGAGCGAAGCTCCGCCCCGCTGAGTGTCTGACACAATAATGAGTTTTACACTTTTATACATCAGAATCACACTGTAGTGTAAAATCAGTGTTTTAAACAGAAATTATATTTTATAATCAGATCTGAGGAGGTTAAATAAACCACACTGATGATCATTTACACAGGTACAGAGCAGGAGAGATGACGTCATCACGAACGAATAAATGCAGATTTGGATTTTTGTTGATTTTAACGTTAAAATAAATACTGAACACCGCCGTCTGATCCGGCCAGAGGACGAGTGCAAACAAACACCGCAATAATCACCGCCATCATCACACCCTTTCCCTCCCACAGCTGCGGCTCCAGCAGCCCGAAGACACCGTGTGTGTGTGTGTGCGCTCGGATTAAAGTTTAACACCACAGACAATAAACACAAACACACACAAAAGAGAAAAAACATGAATTAAAAGTTTAAAATTAAAAATGAACCTGGGAGTTTGTGAGGCTCTGTGAGGTGTGTGTTCAGTCTGAGGGACGCGAAGCCTCGGCCATGATTTATTATAATTTATATTTAATTAAATACTGTAAAATAATTCAGCTGATACAAATCACACCGTAAAATCTATAAAATCTAAAATCACGAGTGTCTGTCAATAAATAATCACACGAGCTAGCATTACAGCTAACGGGCTAACACAGGAGCTAGCATTACAGCTAACGGGCTAACACAGGGGCTAGCATTACAGCTAACGGGCTAACACAGGAGCTAGCATTACAGCTAACGGGCTAAAAATCGCAAACGGGCCGAACTGTGAAACTGAATTACAGCAAACATGCTAACCCAGGTACTAGCATTATAGCAAATGTGCTGACATGTTAACTAGCATTGCAGTCAGTAAGATAAACCTTAAACTTGATGTACATAAACTACTAATTTGAACTTATTTAGCAGAGAGGCAGATGTGCTTGAAAGCAACAGGATTAGCTCATTTATTAATTAATGTTGATGCAGTTAATGTGTGTTGTGATTATAAATTATTTATTAAACTTCAGATTAATTAAGTAGCCTTCCTGCTAGCTAGCTATAAGCTACACTGCTGCAGGTGTGGATCAGTCAGTTAGCCGTTATTTAGCCCGCAGCCTCCGCTGTAAGAGCAGATCAGGATGAGCTTTGTGTTTATTTATCAATCACAGCATAGAGGAAACATCGCACCCCCTCAAACACACACACACACACACACACACACACACACACACACACAGAGCACAACTAATAGCAAAAACAGCGTTAAATAACACAACCTGTCTCTCCTCATACCACTACTCTAAAAATCTTTACATTTTTACTACATATTGCTCTTCTGTCCCTTATACTACAATATATTTTAATCCTAACCACTTAAATCTGTCACAAATAACTATTTATACATCATTATTCCACTTTCTCCATAGTGTCATGATAATAATCAAGGTAAAAAACAGAAATTGTTATAACTAATATAAGACTCGATATTTAAGACTTAAAAGTGTGTAGCGATAAATGATATAAATTCCCGCACATACTGATTTTGCAGTGGGCGGAGCTTAAGTTCAATTCGATCAGCCAATCACAAAACTTGATAGTATGACATCACTACCAGCCTTCTTTGGATAGAAGTACACAATGTAATTACACAACCTAATGGCTAACACCGGGCTAACGTTAGCCAGCTAACGATTTTATTTAGCCAACGTTAACCTTACGGCTGTAGCAGTAGCTGGGTGACGTTGTGTAACTAGCCAAGTTTGGTAGCAAGCTAACGATAGATAAACAGTAAATAAAACAGAAGTTTTATGCTAAGAAGCGAAAAGAACCGCTATTAGAAATGTCACATGCTCCGCCCTCTTTGACGTCTTGAAATCTGTACATGCTAATTTCCTGCTAAGATAAAAACTGCAAAAATACGACTTGCTCTGTCTCAATTAGACCTAATTTAAAGAAGTTTTAAAAAAGCGGATTTTAAGTGACATGCTGTGCCTGGAAATGATGTGAGACATCATCAACACCAGTACAGAGTTGTGACATCATCAACACCAGTACAGAGTTGTGACATCATCAACACCAGTACAGAGTTGTGACATCATCAACACCAGTACAGAGTTGTGACATCATCAACACCAGCTAATCCATTCAGATCCTCAAAAATCAGCGCTCTCATTCCGTCTCTCATCTTTTGACAGGCTGATCTTTTGTTCCAGAGTGATGGAGAGACAGTGGCAGAGGTAGAGAGACAGATGGAGAGAAAGAGAGAGAGAGAGAGAGGGATGGAGGCTATGAGCTAGAGGAGGAGAAGAAGTGTGTGATGTCGTCCACGCTGCGCTGCACCTTCCCCATGTAGAAATCAATGTTGTGTGAAAAGTCCGTACACACACTTGAGTGGGCGTCGCCGATTGCGCAATACAGGGCCGTCCCACCCACACTGATCACCACGGTAACCAGGCACAAAAGGAGCAGGAGGAGCCAGGAGTCTCCGCCCACCTCATCTGTGTATCGAAGAGACAGACTGAGACTCATAGAACAGGTTTGATATACGTCATTACTGTGTGTGTGTGCGCGTGAGTGTGTGTGCGCGTGAGTGTGTGTGTGTGTGTGTGTGTGCATGAGTGTGTGTGTGTGTGGGAGTGCGTGTGTGTGTGTGTGTGCGTGCGCATGAGTGTGTGTGTGCGTGTGTGCGCGTGAGTGTGTGTGCGCGAGTGCGTGTGTGCGTGTGAGTGTGTGTGTTTGCGCGTGAGTGTGTGTGTTTGCGCGTGAGTGTGTGTGTGCGCGTGAGTGTGTGTGTGTGCGTGAGTGTGTGTGTGTGTGCGTGAGTGTGTGTGCGTGAGTGTGTGTGTCTGTGTCTGTGTGTGTGTGCGCGAGTGCGTGTGAGTGTGTGTGTGTGTGTGTGTGTGTGTTTGTGCGTGAGTGTGTATGTACCATTTTCCAGGCCGTCCTCAGGAACATGGAAGCGGACTCTGCGTTTAGTGAGGGGTTTGTTGGTGGAGGAATTGTCGTCTCCTCCGTCACACACTCTTCTCTTCAGGATGGAGACGAGACCTGAGGCAGGAGAGATCTGAGGACGAGAGAGAGAGAGAGAGAGAGAGAGATTAGAAATTCAGCACACATGAAACCAAAGTTCATTAAACACACACACACACACACACACACACACACACACACACACACACACACACACGCACACAAAAGAGTGTTTATCCACTAGATGGCAGTGTGTATAAGAGCAGTAAGGTGTTCAGTGGTTAGTCTGCACCTTCTCTCAGCTTGTTTGATATTTTTCTGGGGAGACAGACAGGCTGAGAGAGAGACAGACAGGCTGAGAGAGAGACAGACAGGCTGAGAGAGAGACAGACAGACTGAGAGAGAGACAGGCTGAGAGAGAGACAGACAGGCTGAGAGAGAGACAGACAGACAGAGAGAGACAGGCAGACAGGCTGAGAGAGAGACAGACAGACAGGCTGAGAGAGAGACAGACAGACTGAGAGAGAGACAGACAGACAGGCTGAGAGAGAGACAGACAGACTGAGAGAGAGACAGGCAGACAGGCTGAGAGAGAGACAGGCAGACAGGCTGAGAGAGAGACAGACAGGCTGAGAGAGAGACAGACAGACAGGCTGAGAGAGAGAGACAGACAGACTGAGAGAGAGACAGACAGACAGGCTGAGAGACAGACAGACAGGCTGAGAGAGAGACAGACAGACTGAGAGAGAGACAGGAAATAATACAGGACTTTATATCTGAACTGACTTTAGTCCAGAATGATGATGATATTTATGATGTTATTTATGATGATGTTATTGATGATGATATTTATGATGATGTTATTTATGATGATGATATTTATGATGATGTTATTTATGATGATATTTATGATGATATTTATGATGTTATTTATGATGATGATATTTATGATGATGTTATTTATGATGTTATTTATGATGATGTTATTTATGATGATGTTATTTATGATGTTATTTATGATGATGTTATTTATGATGATGATATTTATGATGATGTTATTTATGATGATGTTATTTATGATGATATTTATGATGATATTTATGATGTTATTTATGATGTTATTTATGATGATGATATTTATGATGATGTTATTTATGATGTTATTTATGATGATGTTATTTATGATGATGTTATTTATGATGATATTTATGATGATATTATTTATGATGATGTTATTTATGATGATGTTATTTATGATGATGTTATTTATGATGTTATTTATGATGATGTTATTTATGATGATGATATTTATGATGATGATATTTATGATGATGTTATTTATGATGTTATTTATGATGATGTTATTTATGATGTTATTTATGATGATGTTATTTATGATGATATTTATGATGATATTATTTATGATGATGATATTTATGATGATGTTATTTATGATGTTATTTATGATGATATTATTTATGATGATGATATTTATGATGATGTTATTTATGATGTTATTTATGATGATGTTATTTATGATGATGTTATTTATGATGATGATATTTATGATGATGATATTTATGATGATATTATAATCAGACAGTGAGGTGATCAGTGAGAGTTTCAGAGTCGGCTGTAGTGCATCATCTTCACTACAGTATAAATATCTTACATTAAAGTTTCCTCATCACTGTCTGTACGCGACCACCGAGAACAAAACAGAACCCTTGTCCCTGTGTGTGTGTGTGTGTGTGTGTGTGTGTGCTTTATTAAACATTATAACATCACTCAAAACACTCAAAACACTTAAACACTCAAAACACCTACGTCTGTACTGTTACTCGAGCATTACCTCTAATCATTACCACATAAACATGTCTGTGCAATCAGTTACCTTTATACCACACAAACACACACACACACACACACACACACACACACACAACATAACAAAATATGCCATTATGCAGCATTAGTGTGCTGAATTTAAAATAACAGGGTTAAAAGGGATTGTCATTGTGGCTTTGGTGAAAAATATTAATAATAATAAACCTGAGATAAAACTCACTACATCCTGTGCGTGCACACACACACACACACACACACACACACACACCTGTCTTTTTCCATCCACTCTATTATCTGATCTATACGATGCTTCTGTTCTTCAAACTTTGAAATTAGGGAAATGTATTAGGGAGTTTACGGAGTTACAGTAATCTGCTGCTCATGTGGTTTTAGTTTACTGCTAACACAAGGTTTAAAAACAAAAGCTACACACACACACACACACACACACACACACACACACACATTTCCTGCACACTCCCATTAAAGCTCCATTACAGATGAGAGCTGACGCTGGAGAACCCCACAGCGTGACTACAGTCAGTCTGAGTGCTCCACAGAGAACCGTGATTATTCCATCAGCTTTACAACACGTTCCATCATTTATCTGTGTGAGAGACAAACGTCTTCACGTGGAGCTGAAATCTGTCTGACGCTCCTGCTAACACGACTGCACACACCGTCACCCGCCGTCTCTTCACCACCAGGTCGGGGTATTTATCAGGAGAAGTGAAATGTGTGATTACATCAGGAATTCCCAGACTAGGGGTCATGATGCCATGTGGGTCATTTATTTACTTTTTTATTCATCTATTTTACAAATTAAAATTCATAATGTCCATTTGGGGTCATTTACCAAAAAAGTTTGGGAACCCCTGTATTAGTGAGTCCTAGAAGTCTCCATACAGAGGAGAATGAACACTTTTAGCAAAATGTCTTCCAAAATGTTTCATAGAACGCCTTGACGTATTGAACTCATTCTGATGGCTGGATCAGGAAGCTGTCGTGAAGTTGCGATGGACTTTAACAGGAAACATGGCGAGCACCTCACACACACCACACTGTCACCAAACTTATTAACAAATTCAAAAAGACCGGAAGTGTTGGGGAAACTGAGAAGTGAACGTCCACGAACATCCGCTGATGAAGACACAACCGGCGTGGTGGTGGAAAACACAGTCCCCTGCGTATGTAATAATAATACTACTACAAATACTACTACTAATAATAATATACAATAATGGGACCATTTCTCTGCAGCATACTCTATTCTCTATTCGGTTCTGTTCTGCTCTGCGTCACGTGTTCAGTGTTTCAGTCCAGCGGGAGCGACAGCACTGATCATGTGACCTGTTCCTGAGCCGTTTATCCTGCTGAAAGAGTTCATTGTCACTGCAGCAGCTCGGGAGAAATCTGCATCTCACTCACAGTGCACTCATTCAGCCGGGTGACATCACGGTGACATCACACACTGCGGCCCGACTAAATCACACACACTGTTGAGGAAATGTCACTGTGTGTGTGTGTGTGTGTGTGTGTGTGTGTGTGTGTGTGAGTTTTCATCCAACAGCGTTCAGGTGTATTTTCAATTTTAACAACTACTACAACGCTGCTTTTTTACTTCTTTTATATATTATTTAAATTGTTGTTATTTGCTTATTTTGGTTTACTTCATTTATTGTATTTTTATGCAAATTTAAATAATTATGTTTTAAGCTATTTAAATTATTGTATTGTAGTTTTAAGTCTATGTATATTTTATTCTTATTAGATTTAACTGATTTGTTGATTTATGTTTCTGCCTCACCTCCTCCACCTGGATGCGCTTGGCGAGGTCATCCAACATGGCGTCCTCTGGCCTCTGAAGCTCCTCCTCGAGCTCCAGAGCTTCCTCTTCCTGTTCCTCTTCCTGTTCCACTTCCTTTTCCTGTTTCTCTGCTCCTTGATCGTAAGACACTGCTTCCACTCCTCCTTCTTTCGTCACCCCTTCTCTCTTTGGGTCAGATTCTGCAGGCTCCGCCTCCATCCTGCCTCTTTCAGGCTCCGCCCCCAGCCTGCCTCTTTCAGGCTCCGCCTCCTTTCCACTTCCTCCAGGCTCCACTTCTTTTCCAACTTCTTGAGGTGTCCTCTCTGTTTCTTGTTCTTTCTCTCCCTCTCTCACTTGTTCTCTCTCGGCTTCCTCTCTGATGGTTGCCGGCGAGAAGCCTTCTGTCATTACCAAGGTGGGTGGGGCTTGGGGAGAGGAAGTGGGCGGGCTGGAGGCGGAGTCACAGACGTGTGTCGGCTCCCTCTGCTGGGCCAAACAGGCAGCGCCGCTGTCACTGGGAGAGACATCATCCTCCTCCAACATCCCCGACTCTGACAGAAAGACAAATTGTTTTTAAAGAAAAATTGCACTACTAAAGAAAACTTAAGTTTAAAAAAATATTCTGGTGAATTCAAACTATAAAGATATTCCTCATTCTAAACATTAATTTCTGTTTATTTATTTTTTTAAGGAAAGGTGCCAATAATTTTGCAGTTGATGTTATTAATAAATGACAGCCAATCTGAGTGAGTTAGTGTGTGTGTGTGAGAAAGTGAAATGAGGTCGTGCAACCCAATGCCGAGCCACGTGATGTTCAAGTAACACACACCACACACACACAAACACACACACACATACACACACACAAACACACACACACACAGACACATACACACACACAGACACATACACACACACACACACACACACAGACACATACACACACACACACAGAGACACATACACACACACACACACCAAAAACTCACAGCTTCTTATGCATTGCAGGACTTTATAACATTTTCTCTATGAACTCATACGTATGTGTGTGTGTGTGTGTGTGTGTGTGTGTAGGAAACTCACTTTCGCTGCATGGAGATTCTGACGTGATGTTCTTCTCTCCACAGCTCTCACCATTCACACTGATCCTGTGTACCAGTTCAGACTGAAGAGCGGACACACACACACACACACCAAACACACAGCAAAGGTTGACAGACAAGCATTTCACTGTGCATAATATTAATACTACAAATAATAATAATGATAATAATAATAATAATAAACACATTATTCATGCTCAGAGAAAGAAAGAGAGTGTAAGAGCATTCTGTAATTATAATGCAAGTGTGTAGCTGCTGATTGGTCGGCTGTTGAACCAATCAGAAACGCATCTGGATGTGTAGTCATTACACGTGTGCTGCTAGCTGGTGTATAACATACAGAACTTACGAGCTAGCTAGCGTTATAGATGATAAATAAAGAAAATAAAATATTAAATAAACTGCAGTTACACTGAGATGCATCACTGATAAACATTTTATAAAGAACTGAGACAGTTAGCTTTTAATAAATACAGCATTTAACACTGTAATGTGATCGGTACGGCATGCTACCAATATATAAATAAAAATATGTAGTCTGTCTGGTCTGTGTGTTTACAGTAGGTAAGCGTCTCACACGCACGCACACACACACACACACACACACACACACACACACACACTCACCGTGTCGGACCTCCATGTCGGTCTGCAAAACAGGAAATGACATAAAACAGTCCATCAGAAACTTTTATAAAATAAAATCCTCTTTTTAAATTGTTTACTGTACTGTACATTCAGCTCCTTGTATGTGTGTGTGTGTGTGTGTGTGTGTGTGTGTGAGACGTGGAGTCTAATATTAGCAATGCACATTTCCCTCAGTACTGAAACTCTAGTACACAGCTCAGATAGCACACAAACACACACACACACACACACTACATACACACAAACACACACACAAACTATACACACAGCTACATACACAGACACAGATACTATATATATATATATATACACACACACACACACACATACACAAATACTATACGCACATACACAGATACTATACACATTTTGTGTGTGATCCTGTGTGTGTGTTTGTGTGTGTACTCACTGTCTGTGTGTCATGCAGATGTGTTTCAGTTTGTCCAGATGTTCTGAACTCAGATTACTGTGAGGAAGGGAGTTATCTACAGACCTACTACACCTCCACCTGCTCTCTGAGAGGGAGAGAGAGACAGAAAAAAAAATTAATAAAACCTAAGCAGCATTAATGAATGAATGAAGGAATGTGTATGTGTGTGTGTGTGTGTGTGTGTGTGTGTGTTACCCCATGTCTCCTGCAGGGCGGCGATGTTGGACAGCACTCTCTCGTGGTACAGTCTCTCCAGCTGGAGGAAGTGCACGGCTCTCTCATCTACACACGGTTAAAGATACACCACTATACACCGCTATACATCACTATACACCGCTATACATCACTATACACCGCTATACATCACTATACATCGCTATACACCGCTATACACCGCTATACATCACTATACATCACTATACACCGCTATACGCCACTATACACCGCTATACGCCACTATACATCACTATACGCCACTATACACCGCTATACGCCACTATACATCACTATACATCACTATACACCGCTATACATCACTATACACCACTATACACCGCTATACATCACTATACACCACTATACACCGCTATACATCACTATACACCGCTATACACCGCTATACACCGCTATACATCACTATACATCACTATACACCGCTATACGCCACTATACACCGCTATACGCCACTATACATCACTATACGCCACTATACACCGCTATACGCCACTATACATCACTATACATCACTATACACCGCTATACATCACTATACATCACTATACACCGCTATACATCACTATACACCACTATACACCGCTATACATCACTATACATCACTATACACCGCTATACACCGCTATACATCACTATACACCGCTATACATCACTATACACCGCTATACACCGCTATACACCGCTATACATCACTATACATCACTATACACCGCTATACGCCACTATACACCACTATACGCCACTATACATCACTATACGCCACTATACACCGCTATACGCCACTATACATCACTATACATCACTATACACCGCTATACATCACTATACACCACTATACACCGCTATACATCACTATACACCACTATACACCGCTATACATCACTATACACCGCTATACACCGCTATACATCACTATACATCACTATACACCGCTATACGCCACTATACACCGCTATACGCCACTATACATCACTATACGCCACTATACACCGCTATACGCCACTATACATCACTATACATCACTATACACCGCTATACATCACTATACACCACTATACACCGCTATACACCACTATACACCACTATACACCGCTATACATCACTATACACCGCTATACACCGCTATACATCACTATACATCACTATACACCGCTATACGCCACTATACACCGCTATACGCCACTATACATCACTATACGCCACTATACACCGCTATACGCCACTATACACCGCTATACATCACTATACACCGCTATACATCACTATACACCACTATACACCGCTATACGCCACTATACATCACTATACACCACTATACACCGCTATACGCCACTATACACCGCTATACATCACTATACATCACTATACGCCACTATACACCGCTATACGCCACTATACATCACTATACATCACTATACACCGCTATACATCACTATACACCACTATACACCGCTATACATCACTATACACCACTATACACCGCTATACATCACTATACACCGCTATACATCACTATACATCGCTATACACCGCTATACACCGCTATACATCACTATACATCACTATACATCACTATACACCGCTATACGCCACTATACATCACTATACATCACTATACACCGCTATACGCCACTATACACTGCTATACACCGCTATACACCGCTATACATCACTATACATCACTATACGCCACTATACATCACTATACACCGCTATACGCCACTATACATCACTATACATCACTATACATCACTATACACCGCTATACGCCACTATACACTGCTATACACCGCTATACATCACTATACATCACTATACATCACTATACACCGCTATACGCCACTATACACTGCTATACACCGCTATACATCACTATACATCACTATACATCACTATACACCACTATACGCCACTATACACCGCTATACACCGCTATACGCCACTATACACTGCTATACACTGCTATACATCACTATACATCACTATACACCGCTATACATCACTATACACCGCTATACATCACTATACACCGCTATACATCACTATACATCACTATACACCGCTATACATCACTATACACCGCTATACACCGCTATACATCACTATACATCACTATACATCACTATACACCGCTATACGCCACTATACATCACTATACATCACTATACACCGCTATACATCACTATACATCACTATACATCACTATACACCGCTATACGCCACTATACATCACTATACATCACTATACACCGCTATACATCACTATACATCACTATACATCACTATACACCGCTATACGCCACTATACACTGCTATACACCGCTATACACCGCTATACATCACTATACACTGCTATACACCGCTATACATCACTATACACCGCTATACACCGCTATACACCGCTATACATCACTATACACCGCTATACACCGCTATACATCACTATACACCGCTATACATCACTATACACTGCTATACACCGCTATACATCACTATACATCACTATACATCACTATACACCGCTATACGCCACTATACACTGCTATACACCGCTATACACCGCTATACACCGCTATACATCACTATACACCGCTATACACCGCTATACACCGCTATACATCACTATACACCGCTATACATCACTATACACTGCTATACACCGCTATACATCACTATACACCGCTATACACCGCTATACACCGCTATACATCACTATACACCGCTATACACCGCTATACATCACTATACACCGCTATACATCACTATACACTGCTATACACCGCTATACATCACTATACATCACTATACATCACTATACACCGCTATACGCCACTATACACTGCTATACACCGCTATACACCGCTATACATCACTATACACCGCTATACACCGCTATACATCACTATACACTGCTATACACCGCTATACACCGCTATACATCACTATACATCACTATACATCACTATACACCGCTATACGCCACTATACACTGCTATACACCGCTATACATCACTATACATCACTATACGCCACTATACATCACTATACGCCACTATACATCACTATACATCACTATACATCACTATACACCGCTATACGCCACTATACACTGCTATACACCGCTATACACCGCTATACATCACTATACATCACTATACGCCACTATACATCACTATACACCGCTATACGCCACTATACATCACTATACATCACTATACATCACTATACACCGCTATACGCCACTATACATCACTATACACCGCTATACACCGCTATACATCACTATACATCACTATACGCCACTATACATCACTATACACCGCTATACGCCACTATACATCACTATACATCACTATACACCGCTATACGCCACTATACACTGCTATACACCGCTATACATCACTATACACCGCTATACATCACTATACGCCACTATACATCACTATACATCACTATACATCACTATACACCGCTATACGCCACTATACACTGCTATACACCGCTATACACCGCTATACATCACTATACATCACTATACACCACTATACGCCGCTATACACTGCTATACACCACTATACGCCACTATACACTGCTATACATCACTATACATCACTATACACCGCTATACATCACTATACACCGCTATACACCGCTATACATCACTATACACCGCTATACACCGCTATACATCACTATACACCGCTATACATCATAATACACTGCTATACACCACTATACATCATAATACACCACTATACGCCACTATACGCCTCTATACGCCGCTATACATCACTATACACCGCTATACACCACTATACATCATAATACATCACTATACATCACTATACGCCACTATACACCACTATACGCCACTATACACCACTATACACCACTATACACCGCTATACACCGCTACACATCATAATACACCACTATACGCCACTATACACCACTATACATCACTATACATCACTATACATCACTATACACCGCTATACACTGCTATACATCACTATACGCCACTATGCGCCACTATACACCACTATACACCGCTATACATCACTATACACCGCTACACATCACTATACACCGCTATACGCCACTATACACCGCTACACATCATAATACACCGCTATACGCCACTATACACCACTATACACAGCTATACATCACTATAAATCACTATACGCCACTATACGCCACTATACATCATAATACACCACTATACGCCACTATACACCTCTATACGCCTCTATACGCCGCTATACAACGCTATACGCCGCTATATGTTGCAATAAACCTTGATAATTACATCAGTGTACTAATCATTGTGTAATTATTACCATTATACATCACTATACACTATACTATATATACATAGATACATAAATACATATATACAGTATATATAAACACATATATAATTATTCGTTAGTCAGCAGGTTAACACTTCAGTTACAAGATTACATCTCAGGAACATGTACCTGTGGTCACATCACTGAATTAGCATATTCTAATTAATATTTTAACTTGAAAATCCTGTCATAAGGAATTTTTTATACATTAATTAATACACAATTTGTGAATGTGCACTATTAAAATATAACTGTAGAATAAACATATGATAATTAATAAGGTAATAATTCGTATATAAATGTGTAATAGAGCAGGATTAGGAGAGTCATTGAGTGAGGATACAGTCGTCCTCCTGCACCAGACACTCAGCAATCTGTAATTACACACAAAATAAGATTTATTCAGATTTACTGCGGCAAAGTCAGAACCCCGACTCTGTGTACTGCTCACACAACATTAAAGGCCAAAAATTAGAGAGGAGCGTGTAAAAGAAAGTGTAGATGTAGGGATAAGAGGACTTGTAGATGGAGGAGGAGGTGTAGATTAAGGGGAAGTATAGATAGAGGAATGAGAGAAGGAGGTATAGATGGTGCAACAGCTGCAGATTGAGGAGGTGTGGATGGAGAGATAAGAGGAGGAGGTGTAGATGGAGGTGTGGATGGTGGGATGAGAGGAGGAGGTGTAGATGGAGGTGTGGATGGTGGGATGAGAGGAAGAGGTGTAGATGGAGGTGTGGATGGTGGGATGAGAGGAAGAGGTGTAGATGGAGGTGTGGATGGTGGGATGAGAGGAAGAGGTGTAGATGGAGGTGTGGATGGTGGGATGAGAGGAAGAGGTGTAGATGGAGGTGTGGATGGTGGGATGAGAGGAAGAGGTGTAGATGGAGGTGTGGATGGTGGGATGAGAGGAAGAGGTGTAGATGGAGTAGGTGTGGATAGATGGAGACCTGATGGAGGCGGTGTGGCAGCGCGGCATCATCTCCTCTCTCCTCTAACACACGCAGAGACTCAGAGACGAAGCGACTGAGATCACGAGGAGAAAAAACACCAACCGGGATTTCCTCAGGACTCAGAGGACCTTCACACACTGTATACACACACACACGCGCGCGCAAACACACGCAAACACACGCGCACACACGCGAACACACGCGAACACACACACACACACAGCAAAATTAAGGTTAAGTGTCACATTTAAAGGAGGTCTAATAAAAACACACACCCATGGAATCTCGACACAAATCCAAACTCTGAACACTAAGAAACTGTTCTGTAATAATTTACTTTGTGTTTCACGCTTTAAAACTGAAAATAATTCATTAAAATCCTGACTGAATGAAGTTGAACTGAACGGACACGACATTTACAATAAGTAATTATAAACTATATAATTACATATAACACTACGTATGTATATAAACCATCTCAAACACTTTATTAACTGGAATGTAGTGCTTATAAAGCCAGTGAATTCATCCCGTAGTGAAAAAACTGTACATTTTTGTTGTAGCTGGATAAACATATTTTTCTTATAATAATTATTTTGTTTTTATTTCTCTTACTCTCCTTAAAATACAAAGCAGTCAGGTAGTCAAGTGTGCTGCCATGTAACTTAACGTTAACTCGACGATAACACTGTGTGTTGCATCATTATTGCAATGGATTACTCACCTGTGTGTGTGTGTGTGTGTGTGTTTGTGTGTGTGTGTGTGTGTGTGTGTGTGTGTGTACCTGAGGGACTGCAGCTCAGTGATGATGAATCTCGTATCAGTTCAGGAGAATACGCTCCACTGGTACTGTCCATTTCCTCTTCCTCTTCCTCCATTTTGGAACCTCCGTCTTCTTCTTCTTCATCGTCCTCGTCTTCTTCTCCTGCTCCGTTGTTGTTTGTGAAGTCATGGTGGAGGTCGTGATGGAGGCGGGCGTGTCCTCCCCGCACCTCCTCCTCCTCCTCCTCCAGCATTCGGATCTGATGCAGGTTCTGGTTCTGGTCTGGAACTCTGGTGGAACCCGCTTCATCCAGCAGGTCCGAGTCACTCGGCCAACGTCCCTCGTTCATATGTAACACACATACACACATTCACACACACACAGTGCACCTGAAGGACACACACACACACACACACACACCCCACTGCCTGAGTGTCTGCAAGTTCAGTTTAGTTTAATTAAGTACAAAACATGAAAATATCTCAAAATGTTTCACACCTACAGAAAGAAACAGCACTTTCTGTTTATTCTACAGCAAGAAATCCCTCAGAAATCACACCATGGAGCAGTGAAGTGTAAACTTGCCCCCGCCCCTACAGAGCCCAGCCAATCAGAAGGCAGAGCCCCGCCCCTACAGAGCCCAGCCAATCAGAAGGCAGAGCCCCGCCCCTACCGAGCCCAGCCAATCAGAAGGCAGAGCCCCGCCCCTACAGAGCCCAGCCAATCAGAAGACAGAGCCCCGCCCCTACCGAGCCGAGCCAATCAGAAGGCAGAGCCCCGCCCCTACCGAGCCCAGCCAATCAGAAGGCAGTGCCCCGCCCCTACCGAGCCCAGCCAATCAGAAGGCAGAGCCACACCCCTATAGAATGATAATGAGTGTTTTTCTCTCCTCCTAATTAATGACAGTGTTGTGTAACTGCTCCTCTGAGACAGAGACAATAACACACACCACCAGGAGCTTACGCAACATCACTGTGTAAATTACACACACAGACACACACACATGCGCGCGCGCGCGTACACACACACACGCACGCACCTGCTCAGGTTGGCACTTCTCTATCACACACTCATGACCTCATTACAAGACAAAATTATATAAATATATTATTAAAAATAAAACAAACGAATAAATGTAAATGAATATTTTAAAAATAATTAAATAAATTAAAAATGAAACCAATATACACAAATTATTAAAAACAAATAAAAAGACAGAAGGGTAAAAGAGCATGTGCTTGCTGTATTGTACTCATCTCTCACGGCTGTAACGTAGTGACTGTGTGTTCGCATGCGAGTGTTTTTACGTTTGTGTGCGAGTGTGTGCATGTGTGTGTGTTTGCGTGTGTGTGTTTGCATGTGTGTGTGTTTGCATGTGTGTGTGTTTGCGTGGGAGTGTTTGCGTGTGTGTGTGTTTGCGTGTGTGTGTGTTTGCGTGTGTGTGTGTTTGCGTGTGTGTGTTTGCATGTGTTTGCATGTGTGTGTGTTTGCGTGTGTGTGTTTGCATGTGTGTGTGTTTGCGTGTGTGTGTGTTTGCGTGTGTGTGTGTGCGTGTGTGTGTGTTTGCGTGTGTGTGTGTTTGCGTGTGTGTGTGTTTGCGTGTGTGTGTGTTTGCGTGTGTGTGTTTGCATGTGTGTGTGTTTGCATGTGTGTGTGTTTGCGTGTGTGTGTGTTTGCATGTGTGTGTGTTTGCGTGTGTGTGTTTGCGTGTGTGTGTGTGCGTGTTTGCGTGTGTGTGTGTGCGTGTGTGTGTTTGCGTGTGTGTGTGTGCGCGTGTGTGTGTGTTTGCGGGTGTGTGTGTTTGAGTGTGTGTGTGTGTTTGCGTGTGTGTTTGCGTGTGAGTATGTGTTTGCGTGTGTGTGTGTTTGCGTGTGTGTTTGCATGTGTGTGTGTTTGCATGTGTGTGTGTTTGCGTGTGTGTGTGTTTGCGTGTGTGTTTGCATGTGTGTGTGTTTGCATGTGTGTGTGTTTGCATGTGTGTGTGTTTGCGTGTGTGTGTTTGCGTGTGTGTGTGTTTGCGTGTGTGTGCGCGCGTGTGTGTGTTTGCATGTGTGTGTGTTTGCGTGTGTGTGTGTTTGCGTGTGTGTTTGCGTGTGTGTGTGTTTGCGTGTGTGTGTTTGAGTGTGTGTGTTTGAGTGTGTGTGTGCGCGTGTGTGTGTGTTTGCGTGTGTGTGTGTTTGCGTGTGTGTTTGCATGTGTGTGTGTTTGCATGTGTGTGTGTTTGCGTGTGTGTGTGTTTGCGTGTGTGTTTGCATGTGTGTGTGTTTGCGTGTGTGTGTGTGTTTGAGTGTGTGTGTGTGTTTGCATGTCTGTGTGTTTGCGTGTGTGTGTGTGTTTGCGTTTGCATGTGTGTGTGTTTGCGTGTGTGTGTGTGTGTGTTTGAGTGTGTGTTTGCATGTGCGAGTGTTTGCGTGTGTGTGTGTTTGCGTGTGTGTGTGTTTGCGTGTGTGTTTGCGTGTGTGTGTGTTTGCGTGTGTGTGTTTGAGTGTGTGTGTTTGAGTGTGTGTGTGCGCGTGTGTGTGTTTGCGTGTGTGTGTGTTTGCGTGTGTGTTTGCATGTGTGTGTGTTTGCATGTGTGTGTGTTTGCGTGTGTGTTTGCGTGTGTGTGTGTTTGCGTGTGTGTTTGCATGTGTGTGTGTTTGCGTGTGTGTGTGTGTTTGCGTGTGTGTGTGTGTTTGCATGTCTGTGTGTTTGCGTGTGTGTGTGTGTTTGCGTTTGCATGTGTGTGTGTTTGAGTGTGTGTTTGCATGTGCGAGTGTTTGCGTGTGTGTGTGTTTGCGTGTGTGTGTGTTTGCGTGTGTGTGTGTTTGCATGTGTGTGTGTTTGCATGTGTGTGTGTTTCCGTTTGCATGTGTGTGTGTTTGCGTGTGTGTGTGTGTTTGCGTGAGTGTGTGCGCGCGTGTGAGCGTTTGTGTGTTTTGTGAATAATAGGGTTATTGTAGTTGTGTGTGTGTTAGAAGACTTCCTGTTCTATATCGCTGTTAGCTTTGTGCTGCTTTACGTGTACGTGTTTTAGCCGAGCACGTGATCGCTACAGCGCTGAACTGCAGACTGTCTCACAGCTTCTGCGGAATCGAACACCGTCGTCTCACAATCCTGCAGCTCAAAGCGAGTCAGTTTAAACCTCATCGCTGAGACGCTGCAGCTACACGGCGTCACACTGCTCTGTAGCCGGCTTCACTTTATCACAGCATTCAGCCTTTTAATGTGTGACATGTGAAGCGTTATAACAGTTTTATGAAACATACCATCTGTCTGTAATGTTTGCGTGACGCTCTTAAGACTCTCTCGTGACCGCGTATGACGTGTTTATGACACAGAGTTAAGTCACTAAGGGACATTTTACACAGAAGTGAGACGTCACTGAAATTCAGAGCTCAGGATTACTGCAGTGTCGGTGTTTAGCCTGAAAACATTTCCCAGTTTGTTTTAAAGTCTTTGTGTTTTTCTTAAAAAATATTAACGTTCTGGAAAAACTGGAATTATTTACATAAAGAATAAGTGTAGCCCCGCCCCCTGGGCCGTTCCCGTGGGTTTGTGATTTTGGACGTTACACTCTGAGACTTTTACACTTTTTCCCCACGACTTCTTCCTGCAAAACAGCTGCGTGTGTGACAGTAAACTTATAGTTTATTAACGTCCCATCAGAATAATATAACTGTCCTGTTACTCACAAACACAAACATGAGATTAACTGTAAATTCACACTCGGCTCTTTGGACAGAATCTCACAGCGTGTTTCTACAAACTGCACACGAGGAATAAGTAATAAAAAACTTCAGCACGTATTGAGTTACGCTCGGCACTAACTGTGAGTCGTAAGAGTTAAACTACACTGTGATAAAGTTCGAACTGTGTGAAGATGAAAGCTGTGATTCTGTAGCTGAACAGGAAGTGAAGGACACGTCTCATTAATCATTCAATATATCATTACTGCTGACTCAGCAAAACTGCAGAAGTAGGGCACTTCTCTTCTTCTTCCCTACACTGAGAGGAAGTGTGAGTGAGGAAAACTGAGGCAGAGCGAGACCAAAAGAGACTGAGACTGAGGCAGAGAAAGAGGCAGAGAGAGAGAGACTGAGGCAGAGACAGAGAGAGAGAGAGACAGAGAGAGAGAGAGAGAGAGAGAGAGAGAGACCGAGACTGAGGCAGAGAAAGAGAGAGAGACCGAGACTGAGCCTGAGACAGAGTCTGAGGCAGAGACAGACAGAGACCGAGACTGAGGCAGAGAGAGAGAGAGAGAGAGAGAGACCAAGACAGAGGCGGAGAGACAGAGGCAGAGAGACAGAGGCGGAGAGAGAGAGAGAGAGAGAGAGAGAGAGAGAGACCAAGACAGAGGCGGAGAGAGAGGCAGAGAGAGACCGAGGCAGACATTTATCTGACACTCAATCATTGTCTCTCACATGTACAGACTCGTGTAACAGAAAGATAGTTTAGATAAACGAGTGTAACTAGAATAACTAGAAGTGTTGAAGAGGTGAAAGAGTCACTTTAATAAATCACAACTCAGTAAAACACTCAAACACACACCTTCAGCTTTACTCAGCAGTCCTGTCTGCCTCTTAATAATAATAATAATAATAATAATAATAATAATAATGATAATAATAATAATAATAATACCCTGTCTCTCTCTCTGATTGGTTGCATGAAAGGAAAGTGAACTTTGACCCTGATTCTCAGACTGTCCTGAATAAACACATCAGGCTGCACTCGTGTCCTTCACACACAACAGAGCGTTCTTTAACATCGAGCTTTTATTATACTGTAATTTTTACCCCAAAATCAGCTGATAGTATTCATCTAAAAATGTAATATTTCTGTAAACACTATACACATGTTTTAATCTTTAATACTTTAATACATTTATTTAACTTTGTCTTATTCACACTGTCTGTACCGTCACAACTAAATCAACTAAATCAACTAAACTTTATAAATATGCAGGAAATTAATGATAAACAATCTCTTTGAGATTCCCAGAGCTTCAGGACAGAATCATGTATTAACTCAGGAAAGAAAGCAAAGCTCAGACACCTGAACTGACTCATGACACGGAGGTTTATATGGAGTCAGAGTTTAGTTCTTGCTTTAATATAAAGTGTAAAGAATAAAAGCCTTCAGGTTTCCTGCAGAAAGCAGGTGAGTGTATGAGCTCTTTAATCAGCTCTGTGATCTCCATCTCCATCTCCATCTCAATCTCCATCTCAATCTCAGCCAGAAAATAAAACATGCTTTATTCCGTTACATAAAAATAAATATTATCGCATTAATAAACACTCATAAAGCATTACAGGCATAAACTCATTCTAGAAAGGGAGGTATTTTGCAAAATTATGGCATTTGTTATTATTATTATTATTATTATTATTATTATTATTATTATTATATTAGGGCCCAGTAAGTAAATGCATATTTATGTACATTATAAATATATAATAAACAGAAATGTGCGCGCGCGCTACATGCAGCACCTTTACTGCATTTCCACCTTTCCACGTAATTTCCGTCCTTTTTCCCTCCTGTCTATTCATTTCCCAGTAAATCACCGCGGTTTATCTTCTCTGAACAGAAATAAAGTGTGAAACTCACAGCTGTGTCAGCTCCAGGTGGGATGAATCCAGCACACCGCGTTAAAAACACACATTTAACCGCTCACTGTTTACTTCTGCAGCTGTGCATCGCGCTTCCTGACATCCATCCGGGAACTTTCTCCCAGCGCTTACGTCACGGCAATACCCGGAAATGAACGGCACAGCCATTTCAGTTCTCGTTTTTTTTATTATAACTCATTTTAGCATATTTATAATGTTTTATTTCTCCCCTAAACAACAACCATTATATGCAATATCTCATGTTCATGCCATATGCGTTATTTATTTACCTATTTTTCACCTAGCTTTCGACAGTGCAGTATTTTCTTTAGTTACGAGCTTTGAGTAAAAAACTACATCTCCCATGAGCACCCGCTCTGCAGATTCGCTAACATTAGCATGTGGCTATCTTTGCTAATTCTGCTAAAACTCTAAAATAATTTGTCTGCAGCAGCCATGGCCTGTTGTTGTGATATTTTATACTTTAACAACAAATATATTTAGTCCGATAATTTGAGAGCATTTTCTTTAGAATAACAAAAGTCTGTTTGGATTAATTCGCTAGCTAGCCGGCGTCATCTTTACTTAGCTTAATTAGCTCGCTAGTTACACGACCAGAATTCCCGGATGAAACCGCGGCATCTGATTGGTCCAGCGATCAACGAACAACAAAACGAACCGTTAAAGGAAATATATATTTACTTTTGTACAACATTTAGAGTCACTTTTAATATCGATTGACTATTCGTGTTAATTTGAAAAAGTTCCTGCTAACTGTGAATTTAATAAAGATTTACTAAAGACTCGTCATGGGGAATGAGACATGAGCGCGTGGAGCTCTGCTGCCCTCTAGTGGCCACCGTGTGGAACTGCACACAAATCAGACCCCAGACTCAACATCTAATTTAAAATAAATAACACGTGATAAAATAACACTGACTGCTCATGCTGGACTAATTACAGATGGGAAAAGTGGGAATGTGATGGGAAAATTGGATAAAGTAAAGAATATTTCACTCAAACGTCATTTTGACGTCAATAATTTGCCTTGAAAATGATCTTCATTTCATCAAAAAGTTTAAATGAATAAACACATTAATGCAGCATCTTTCTGCAAATCAGTTATTTAAATTAAAGACAAAAATTTAATCAGTTATATGTCAATTATTAGATGATAAAATACATTATATACTGTAGATTAGAAGCAGATTTTATAATAAATTACACAGTAGTGAATAATTATCCTCTATACACATCTAAACAATTATATTATATTATCATCTTTAAAGTCTCGCTTTTACCTTATAAATCCCCAAACACGAAGCAAACACGTCTTTATTCTCCTTTTATTAGAAGTTCATATTCACATAATTCATATATACATTAATGAAGGAAAAAAAAAATCTTTTCTTAAAAAACAAACTGTGCTGTCTCGCAAAACACCAGCACCAGAAACACCACGTTATAGTTACTTTATACAAAAACACTTTATAGGACGAGTTGCACAAAAATGAT
>NC_069719.1:29450463-29465463 GCF_027358585.1 Pangasianodon hypophthalmus
ATTATGTAACTGAGCTGTTAATAAAATCAGCAGATTAACTGATGAAACCAAATCAAAATCATGATTACAGCAGCTGACCGGCTCAGTCCCAAACACTCAGTCCCAAACACTCCCTATTCACTACTAGTGCACTACAGAGGGTGTACAGAGGGTGAGCCCCCCCCCCCAGAGAGAGAGAGAGAGAGAGAGAGAGAGAGAGAGAGAGAGAATGATCATGTGTTGTAAATGTGATGCTCAGTGGGTTGAATGTCATTGTTACAGTTAGACTCCAGGGGGCGCTGTGGCTCTTTATTCATTCACTGCTGCTCCATAAACATCATTCTGACTCTAAATAGTGTGAAAGCGTCTTACTATAGACAGATTACCACTGCTGGGAGGGGTTTGGGTGATGATGTAATGCAGTGGGAGGGGTTTGGGTGATGATGTAATGCAGTGGGAGGGGTTTTGGTGGTAATGTAATGCAGTGGGAGGGGTTTGGGTGATGATGTAATGCAGTGGGAGGGGTTTGGGTGATGATGTAATGCAGTGGGAGGGGTTTGGGTGATGATGTAATGCAGTGGGAGGGGTTTGGGTGATGATGTAATACAATGGGAGGGGTTTGGGTGATGATGTAATGCAGTGGGAGGGGTTTGGGTGATGATGTAATGCAGTGGGAGGGGTTTTGGTGATGATGTAATGCAGTGGGAGGGGTTTGGGTGATGATGTAATGCAGTGGGAGGGGTTTTGGTGATGATGTAATGCACTGGGAGGGGTTTGGGTGATGATGTAATACAATGGGAGGGGTTTGGGTGATGATGTAATGCAGTGGGAGGGGTTTGGGTGATGATGTAATGCAGTGGGAGGGGTTTGGGTGATGATGTAATGCACTGGGAGGGGTTTGGGTGATGATGTAATGCAGTGGGAGGGGTTTGGGTGATGATGTAATGCAGTGGGAGGGGTTTGGGTGATGATATAATGCAGTGGGAGGGGTTTGGGTGGTGATTTAATGCAGTGGGAGGGGTTTGGGTGATGATGTAATGCAGTGGGAGGGGTTTGGGTGATGATGTAATGCAGTGGGAGGGGTTTGGGTGATGATTTAATGCAGTGGGAGGGGTTTGGGTGATGATTTAATGCAGTGGGAGGGGTTTTGGTGGTAATGTAATGTATTGGGAGGAGTTTGGGTGATGATTTAATGCAGTGGGAGGGGTTTGGGTGATGATGTAATGCAGTGGGAGGGGTTTGGGTGATGATGTAATGCAGTGGGAGGGGTTTGGGTGATGATGTAATGCAGTGGGAGGGGTTTTGGTGGTGATGTAATGCAGTGGGAGGGGTTTTGGTGGTGATGTAATGTATTGGGAGGGGTTTGGGTGATGATTTAATGCAGTGGGAGGGGTTTGGGTGATGATGTAATGCAGTGGGAGGGGTTTTGGTGATGATGTAATGCAGTGGGAGGGGTTTTGGTGATGATGTAATGCAGTGGGAGGGGTTTTGGTGATGAAGGTGATGAAGTCCTCACAGACATGAACTGACGGGGTGTGAACAGGGTCAGGGCGAGTTTCAGAGGGTTTAATCATGTTCCACTAATCCTGCTCTTATGTTGGTTTTAGGGGTGTAGCTGCAGGACACGAAATGCCCCGAGTGACAGGAAATGCCCCGAGTGACAGGAAATGCCCCGAGTGACAGGAAATGCCCCGAGCAGGGAACCCCAAAGGAAGCTCACTTAAGTCCAGAGAAGGTGTAGCGGGATTGCTCAGTGAAATAAAATTAGTCAGAAAGCGTCGTGCATTTTTATGCCTGAATCTTCTGTGGGCTATTTTATAGTTTTATACACACACACACACACACACACACACACACCACTTTACATCAGCTTTACTACATACTATAATCACTATAATTGTGTGTGAGTGTGTGTATAGGACTGTTTTAGAGGAAGTGAGTGTAAGATCAAAGCGCAGTGTAATTGTGGGTCGTTCCCATTTGGTTTATTCCTAATGAGCACTAACGAGCGTGTGGAGTTTACATCAGAGAGTCGCTTAAAGCATAAACACACACACGCACACACACACGCACACACACACGCACACACCCAAACAAACAATTACTGTCTTTGATTTTTCTGTGTAGTGTGTGTATGAGAGAGAGAGAAATGAAATGCTCTGTAGTGTGTATTCCTCTCTGTACGCTATTCCTCTAAATTAGTGTCATATGCACTAATATACACTAGTATACACTAATGTACACTAATATACACTAATTTACACTAATGTACACTAATATACACTAATTTACACTAATGTACACTAATATACACTAATGTACACTAATGTACACTAATGTACACTAATATACACTAATGTACACTAATGTACACTAATGTACACTAATTTACACTAATGTACACTAATGTACACTAATTTACACTAATGTACACTAATGTACACTAATATACACTAATGTACACTAATGTACACTAATGTACACTAATTTACACTAATGTACACTAATGTACACTAATATACACTAATTTACACTAATGTACACTAATGTACACTAATGTACACTAATATACACTAATGTACACTAATGTACACTAATATACACTAATTTACACTAATATACACTAATGTACACTAATATACACTAATGTACACTAATGTACACTAATACAGTAGTGTACTGGGAGGAGGTGTGTGTTCAGTCAGGGGTTAAGGGTTTAGGGGTTTAGTGTTTAGTGTTTAGGGGGTTAGTGTTTAGGGGATTAGTGTTTAGGGGTTAGTGTTTAGGGGGTTAGTGTTTAGGGGATTAGTGTTTAGGGGTTAGTGTTTAGGGGGTTAGTGTTTAGGGGTTAGTGTTTAGGGGGTTAGTGTTTAGGGTTTAGTGTTTAGGGTTTAGTGTTTAGGGGTTAGTGTTTAGGGTTTAGTGTTTAGTGTTTAGGGGGTTAGTGTTTAGGGGTTAGTGTTTAGGGGTTAGTGTTTAGGGTTTAGTGTTTAGGGGGTTAGTGTTTAGGGGGTTAGTGTTTAGGGGTTAGTGTTTAGGGTTTAGTGTTTAGGGGGTTAGTGTTTAGGGGGTTAGTGTTTAGGGGTTAGTGTTTAGGGGATTAGTGTTTAGGAGATTAGTGTTTAGGGTTTAGTGTTTAGGGGGTTAGTGTTTAGGGGTTAGTGTTTAGGGGGTTAGTGTTTAGGGTTTAGTGTTTAGGGTTTAGTGTTTAGGGGGTTAGTGTTTAGGGGTTAGTGTTTAGGGTTTAGTGTTTAGGGGGTTAGTGTTTAGGGGGTTAGTGTTTAGGGGTTAGTGTTTAGGGGATTAGTGTTTAGGAGATTAGTGTTTAGGAGATATGGACGGCTCGGATCGTGAGCTGCTGGAAAGTGAAGGTGTAGGAGACGGAGCTGATCCTCTCACTGCTCCGACTCTTTAACTTCCTTTTAACACCGTTAGTATTAACCCTTTCCTCCAGTTTATTTCTGTCCTTTTCATTTTCACATGCTGTGTGTGTGTGTGTGTGTGTGTGTGTGTATGTGTGTGAGTAAAATGTGTTAAAGATGTCATAACTCACATAAATGCTCTTTGCTGAGAGTCACGGTTTCTCTGAACTCTGCGCTGTTTTCACTCGTAGCTGTGAATAACTTTAATAAACACGTCATCATTCACTGGCTGTCAGCTGTATGTGTTATTATATTATATTATATTCCACACACTCTTTATGTTATTATCGTGTGTGTGTGTGTGTGTGTGAACTCTGTGACCTGTAGGCATGTAAAAGGATGATGGATCCATGCTATTATTCAGTGTTATTATTAAGAGCAGTACAGCAGGATGTTAACAGTGTTCCTGGTCCTGAACACATCACACACACACACACACACACACACACACACACACACACACACACACACACACGCACACACACACACTGCACACACACACATACACACACACTGTGTATTTATTTGTGAAAATTAATAATCCAGTAAATCTGAGCTGAGTGCAGGAACGAGGAGAAGAAGAAACCAGACACACAGCAGTTTCAGTACGCGGTGAGAAAAATGTCCTTCAGAATGATAATTATGATATAATACGGCTTAGTGCCGGGACAGAAAACATCAAAAACTTTCCACACCTGCTTTATCAGATATCAATATTTTATAATTATTATTAAATATAAGCTTACAGACGCTCTAAACTTTAACTCTGTGTGACTGTTACACAGAGTAACACAATAAAAATAAAGCAGCCTGTTGAGGATATTTTTCTCCTCCACTTCGACGCTTACGGTAATGTTACGTAAATGACATAAATAAAGCTAAATGTTATTAGCGCTTATAGTCAAGGTCACAGCTTTTTTTCCTGGAGATTTTAACTAACCTACGCTTCTTTAGCTGCATTTCTTTTCCTGTTATGACCTTGTCACTTGTTAGTAGCAGGTCTTTGTCCTCGCTCGTCTCCTCTCTCCTCCCTGTTTATCATCATCGATCCGTTCCCTTCTGCACGCTCGCGGCTTAGCGCTCTCCTCTGACGCCCTCCTGAACCCTGAAAGCCAATTCCACCCTCTCACCGCTGACTCCAGTCCTCGCTTTGTGCTCCAGTTAATTGGGTTCAGAGCGTCGAGTCGATCAGCGTCCTTCTTTTGCTGCAGTTTTACCTGTAACGTGGACATATGATGGATAACAGCGCTTAGCTAAACACCAGAGTAAATAAATTCGCTTTTAAATCACGCCTCACTGCACTACGTTCTTACACTAACTTTACAATCCAAACATGTTACAGTATTATAGCATTCAGTCACACACACACACACACACACACACACACCAGAGAGAAACTTAATCCCTGAACACAATCCTCCAGATAAAACAGACACGGAAAAAGGTTTGCGTCCTGCCTGAAGTGTGTGTGGTGATTTGGACCCGAGCTCGAGAGCTGAGTGATGAGTCCTGATGTGAGTTCAGGTCTCGACTCCATCCGTGTGCATGATTTATGTGTTTACAAAGTTAATTCCCAATTTTGTTGACTAACGGTGATGATTTTCTGTGTCAGATCTGATAAATGTGCCGTCTGAGTTTAAAGCTGCAGTGTGTAATGTTCAAAAAACATTTCTATACCTTAGAAAAACTAAATTTGCAATATCATCATCTAGTGCATGTCACTAGTTTCTTCATTTAAAGCTTACCTTTTTTTCTGGCCCAGAAATGAGTCCCGTCCCTTTTTCCTTAAAAGGCATCTCACAAGGCAAAAACGTAATATTTTCACACTCAAAATCCAGAACATTAGAACAGCAGTCAGTGTTTCTACGGTTTGTTCAGCTTATTAAAATTAATAAGAGATCCTCATTAATTTATTGGAAGTTTTCTCAATTTATTACAGATACATTTTTGCAGAGTGGGCGGGGCGAGTTGAGGTGAAGGTGAAGGTGAAGGCATGTCAGCAGAGGGCTCTAAACATTACTCACTGCTCCTTTAAATAAAAAACACATAAACCACTATATGAAATGATACTGCAGTTCAGGCGCTGTTATTAGACACTTCAGTCCCACACACTGCACTCAGCACACACGGGTTCTTTATATTGTTACGGGTTCTTATCTTCTTAAAAGGGTTCCAGTTTGGAGCCCTCTCTGTTGGGAAACTCTTTGGGGTTGAAAGGTTCCTTAAGGGATCTAAGAGTGTAGAGTGTAGTGTTGTCTGTGTCCTGAGCTCAGATCTGTGTGTGATGAATCCCGCTCGCTCCACGCGGCGCTGAGGGAGCGGGTCATTAGGTGTTTGTGCTGGAACTCCGTCGTGCCTCAGCAGCTTTCTCATTTTCAGGATTAGTGACTATCGGCCCTTCTTCACTCCTCTGCGTGATGGTTTTTTAACCGTGACACGTCTGATTTGGTTTACAGCCGGCTTTAATCCCTGGACTGGAGCTAATAAGAGGCAGGAAGAAGGCGTGTGTTTGATCTGTGGACCAGGTTTCATGGTGAAAAAGAAGAAATAAATTAAATGACATCATTAGAGAGAACCTGAGACTGTGGTGTGTTTCTGTATTACATGCTGTGAAGCTTTTATGCAGAACACTACAGAAACACTGCTGTTTCCTCCACTGTAGCGCTACAGTGCATGAGGGTGAATAATAATAATAATAATAATAATAATAATAATGACAATAATAATAATAATAACATTGAATAGTGCAGTATTGTAGAAGTGATTAAGGCTCGCTCCAGTACAGGAGCATTAAGGGGATGTTTAAAGGTGAAATCAGTGATGTGAACAGACAGACAGAGTTGCAGGTTCGCCAAGTGCTTCCCAAAAAGTATAAACTAGAAAGGAATATAAGCAAAAAGGAATAGTAAAAGAAGAATTAAAGAGAAATGAAAGACAGGAGAGCAGTATAACAGTCGGGTTTCAGTTCTTTGCTGTTGGAACTGTTCAGATTTTGGGTTTCAGTCTCCATGTGGGTTTTAAACAGACTTTGAGCTGGAGGTTTCTGCTGGATCTGGCAACCCTGCAGCACTTTACAGACTCGAGCAGCTGGAGTGTGACAGAGAGACACTGATTAAACCCACGCTGTCCAACACACACACACACACACACACACCCATGTTGTCCTTTATGAGCTCAGTGAGGTTAATATTGATCTACACACTCGTGTAATGGAGCTGGCGAGGAGTTCACTCTGATCCCACCGACATGCCGAGGAGTGAACAATCACATTAACAGATGATTAGCGTCGCAGATTAACGACTAGCCTTCAGCTCTCAGCAATTACTACATTATTACATATAGACACTTTTTTATCTGCACTTCTAGTGTACACGTGATGTTTATTTACTCACATTCACTCGCGTGTTTCTCATCTCAGACGTCTAATCAGACACAGCTAGCTAGCTATATAACTCCAGATAATAATAGCAAACAGAACATACAGGAAGTGATAAAAACAACTGCATCTTAAATGGATTAAGCTAGTTCACTAACTAATGCTAGTTAGTAAAGGTAAAGCTAGCTAGCTGGTTAAAAACTAACACCTCACAGTAACAATATTTTGTTATAAATATCATATAACTGTACATCATCACATGCAGCGTGCTGTGCGCAAGATACTCAGTTATCTAGGATAACCTACTAGGATTTTAGCTTAGATATAAACATAGTTATAAACATAAACATATTTAGCTTAACTAGCTAAATAATAACTAGTAACGGTATTTTGAAGCGTCCATGATGTCGGAGTCACACGTGATGAATATCGCTGTGTATAAAAATGTGATTATTTATAGTGTGCTGTGCTTTTAGATTAATATCTTACTTGGTTTCTAGAATCTCAGCTTATATACAAACACAGTTAGCTAACTAACGATTAGCTAACTAATGCTAATTAATGCTAGCTCATGGAACAGGGATCGTGATTGAGTTAAAGAATCCACAATATTACGTAAATAATTTTTATAACAAACTTATATACTGTAGTGTGTGTTTATATACTAAATCATTAGGTATGTCTCGTTAGCTTGTTAGCTTTGGAGCTTAGCTACAGTCACGGCTAGCCTTTATAGCCTCTTTGGAAACGACAAATTAGCCTTTTTAGCTAGCAAAATAATGCTAATTCTTTCTGATGAAAGATGTTTGCCACATTTTTGCATGATAATTGTTTAACTCATTATAAGCACATGCTGAGTCCAACAATATGTGTATTTATGAAGATTTGGTGGTTACACACACACTCACACACACACACACACACACACACACACATGCAGGATGTTAATTACAGTGTGTGTGCTAATGTTTAATCCTCACACTGCTGTGTCGGGTTTTATCCTGATGTTTGTGTTTTATTTACATAAAATTACCTGTAATATCTCATTATAAAAACATGTCATGTACACAATTACACACACACACACACAGATCCAATTAAGAGTGAACAGAGAGTTGAATTTAGATTTTTTGTTAAGCCCCCTGAGGCTAATATGTGAACCAATTAGCTTAGCAAAACAGAGGATATTTAATTAAACAGGAGGTGAAATGAGTGAGCGAGTGTGAATATTACCCATAATGCTCAGAGGCATTAGTGTGAGAAAGGGCGTGGCTCACAAACACCATCATCAGTCCACTGAGGTTGTGTGTTTATCCTGCTCAGTGCATTATGGGTAGTGTACCAACTAGGGTACATCATATGAATGCTAACGACTCGCAGTGCATTGTGGGATTTAGTGAGAGTTGATGGTCTGACCTGAGCGTGACCTCAGTATAAATCCAGCCGCAGCGCAGCGCCGTCCCTTTGCTGCCTTTTATCTCGCCGTAATGACATCACACCCTTAATGAGAGGGAAGTGGACTCGCGGGGACGCCAATCACAAACATCAGAGCACAGGCTCAGACTTTGATCGTCCTCACGTTTATTCCTCGCCAACATGACGCCTCGGAGTGATGCGCCGCCACTGAACACTCAGACGTTTATGACTCTCGGGGTTGCCAGATCTGTCAAAAGCAAACTGAGCTCACTGCAAAACAAGATGCAAAACACTAAACAAATCTAAACCAAACGAAAACTCAAACCAAGTGTTTAGATTTAGATTTTAGCCATTAGACGGTATTTCCTCATTACACTGTCAGGAGTTCGGATCAGTCAGTAAGATCTTTACTCGCACCCCGTAACCACACTCCAGGGGTCGCATTCAGAATCAGTGACTGCAGTCTTAAAGTTACATCAGGGAACGTTCCTGTATTCAGAGTCGGGTTACGCAGCTCCTTTAAACCCGAAAAAACATGAGACGTCAGTGTAATATGTGTGTAATATGATGTATCATAAAGTAAAAGACCATTTAAAAAGTAAACATATAAACACTAATATGATGATATCTGTTAATGAGAAGATTTTGTGAGAGTTGAAATAAATCTTACAGGCGTCTCGTATATCACCAGTATATTACTGCATGAGTAGAGCTAGCTTTAATTATCACATTAATCACTGGTTTAATTTAACAAAATATCTTCCACACCTATTATTCAGCAGCTCATAGAATAGCACTTGATCCAGCACATCCTGTTATTTTACAGTTTATTTTTTATATCGTGCTCCAGCAGCAACTTAATGATGCCACAAGACACTAAATCATCATGAAATCGTGATTTTATCCGTCAGAAATTCACTCCTCGAGATAAGCAATGCCTCTGAGTAAAATCTCCTCCGATATCCTCCATGTGAATAAAAATACCTCTTTAATAGTGTTGTCATGTGGTAGCTGTTTAACTCAGTGACTCCACCTTTATTACTTTATTATTATTAAGCCTGACCTGCGTAGCAGCAGTATCCGAGTGTGGGCGGGGCTTGGTATCAGTCACCTGGACCCTCTGCTGCAAGGTGTTTAATGTCGTCCTGTTCGAAAATGAAAATCTGAGCAGGAATAAGGAAAACTGAAAACCTCATCAGTGTGAACTGGAGAAAAACAATCAGCGCAATAAAGGAATAAAGAGCGGCTGTGAAAAAAAAAAAAACATCACTTATCTAACATCAAGCTAACACCCAGGTAATTAATTTATATCAGATGATGGTTAGACTTCTCTCATCATATATTATCAATTTCACTATAGTTAAAGAAGTCCAGTGTGTCAGAAGCTCATAATTCACCACATGACAATGAGGTTTAATGAGTAGGAAAGTAATGAGGCTGTAGCTGCTTTAAACACGGCGCTAAACAAGGCGGTGAGATCTGGAAGCACATTACGCTGCGTCACTCTGGGCTATAAAGTGTAAAGCATCAATAAAACATTACACTCTTCTCATCAGAGCCGTGTCTTCCTTTAATCACGTTTCTCTTCTCTCTCAGCGTAATTGGGTTTTCAGGGCACATTGTGACTTTTCATCTTCAGAATTCAGCCAGATTAATGTTTAATGCGTATTATTTCACAACATCTTTAATTCATAGCTCCTCTTTTCACTTAGCATTTTTCTACAGGTCGCGTTCTTCAGCAGCACCTGAGCGTTTAGCGACCCGTTACCCTGAACGTCACGTTAATATGATAAATTCTCCTGATTGATAAAGTTGACAATTTAGTGCTCTGATTTGTTCACTTAATTAACGCCGTTTTAAATGTAATGCCTTTATTTCAGAAGCAGGTTTTTTCATATGCACACAGGATAATAGGGAGAGTCACACCAGTAATATATTTTTATTTTATATCTTTATTTTCAGGTGATTTTTTCACATTTGTGTCCAACAATGGCCGGTATTCAGAGTTGTGTTCTTCTCTCAGTGAGGATTTAATACTGAAATTACGCACATCAGTATTCAGAACTCAGACGTAACTACTGACTTAAACACTATCCAGTAACGTGAGAGTTATGCACGTGGGGTTACACGTGATTCTGACATTTATGGTTTTTCAGGTTTAAAGCTGAGTGTTTGTGTTTAAAGGAGGATTTAAAATCTAGATGCTATTGAAAAACCCCATCTTAGACGCTCCTACTAAAGAAAAATCTGGCAACCTCGGAGGCGTGAACTTCACGCAGGTGAATTTAATCATCTGAATGTGGAGCTCAGAAAAACCGGCTGTGTAACTCGTATCTGAATACCAGGAACTTTCTTCACGTAAACACTGATGTGACTCTAAATATGGCTCTATATCGTATATGCGATACGTTTGCAGCCATACACCCAGTTTATTATTTTTAGATTTATAAAAGCTGTTTTTACATCTCACACAGCACTGCCTCAGTAACTCGATCTTTATAAGAATTCAGCCTGTGTGAGAACACACACAGCACTGCGCGGCCGAGCTCGAGCCCGGTTTTTAATAATTAATCAGGAGTGATTAGTGTGAAGCAGATGGAGAAAAGACAATCTCTTTATTCACGTCTGCAGAAAGGCAAAGGGCAAAAGTGTAGCAGCTCATAAATCATCACCGATCGTTAATTTATGTTCCTAAAACCTGTGCTTAAAACAAACTGGGCTTTGTGCTCATGGAGCTCCAGCAGATGCTGCTTTTTCTTTCAGACGACTAAGAGCTTCATCAGGTATCGAACACAGATTATAAATTATACAGCGCACGCAAGATTTACGGCTCCAAACGAACTTAATGAACTCTTCAGTTGAGTTCAGTTTTATTTGTTCAGCACTTTTAACAATAGACATTTTCACAAAGACTAACTGCTCGAGCTCACACTCACCACAAGTCCAGCGATCTCTGCTACTTCCTTACAAGCTTTACTTTTCTTCACAATGTCTCTGTGCACATTTAATGATGATGAGAGGTCGTATATGACAGAATAAGATGAAACCACGCTCATAAGTTTTTCTTCCTTTTTTGCATGTGAGAACTCATTCTAGACGATTGTTTGGATTTATCACTTTACAGCATCATCACTAATTTGAATACAATTGTGAACATTTCATTTCAAATGTTACTGAAATCTCAGCTCTTGTGTTGAACACGTAAAAATCACTGTGTTATCTCTCGCTAATGTGAATGTAGTGTTAACACACGCACTAATTCTGATGAGCTGCTGTTGAGATGTGAACTTATTTCTTAATTAAATTGCAATCATTTGACGGATTGTAGTAAAACTGGACAGTTAGTTTTAGTGCCCTGCAGCTCTCAGACCGCTGCTCTGTTTCATTTGTCATGTAATAATTTATTTTACAGATGATGATGATGAAGGTCACTGCTGCTGTATAAAATAAATCTAGATGTGATGAGTGTGTTTTAGAGTGTGTGAGATAAAACATTTGAAATAGAGCAGGTAGTGGATTTTATTTCCAGCTCAGTCCACTCGTTCTCTCCTCTCCAGATGTTTTAGTGCTGAGGTGCGTTTCTTTCTTTTCTCTGAACGGGAAAGTCATCAGTGTGGGTCCTGAAGGACACACCAGAATCTCCACACTGTCCATAAATTACACTTCTGCAGCTCTGTGTGTGTGTGTGTGTGTGTGAGAGAGAGTCTCTTGCACTTTTCGAAACAGGATTTTTCTGGGATTTTTCTGGGATGTACATTGACTGTTGAGTTGTTGGAGTGTATTACTCGGTGTGCGTTGGAGAGTATTACTCGGTGTGTGTTGGAGAGTATTACTCGGTGTTGGAGAGTATTACTCGGTGTGTGTTGGAGAGTATTACTCAGTGTGTGTTGGAGAGTATTACTCAGTGTTGGAGAGTATTACTCGGTGTGTGTGGGAGAGTATTACTCGGTGTGTGTTGGAGAGTATTACTCAGTGTGTGTTGGAGAGTATTACTCAGTGTTGGAGAGTATTACTCGGTGTGTGTTGGAGAGTATTACTCGGTGTGCGTTGGAGAGTATTACTCGGTGTGCGTTGGAGAGTATTACTCGGTGTGCGTTGGAGAGTATTACTCGGTGTGTGTTGGAGAGTATTACTCGGTGTGTGATGGAGTGTATTACTCGGTGTGTGTGGGAGTGTATTACTCGGTGTGTGTGGGAGAGTATTACTCGGTGTGTGTTGGAGAGTATTACTCGGTGTGTGATGGAGTGTATTACTCGGTGTGCGTTGGAGAGTATTACTCGGTGTGCGTTGGAGAGTATTACTCGGTGTGCGTTGGAGAGTATTACTCGGTGTGTGTTGGAGAGTATTACTCGGTGTGTGATGGAGTGTATTACTCGGTGTGTGTTGGAGAGTATTACTCGGTGTGCGTGGGAGAGTATTACTCGGTGTGCGTTGGAGAGTATTACTCGGTGTGTGTTGGAGAGTATTACTCAGTGTGTGTTGGAGAGTATTACTCAGTGTGTGATGGAGTGTATTACTCAGTGTGTGTGGGAGAGTATTACTCAGTGTGTGTGGGAGAGTATTACTCGGTGTGCGTTGGAGAGTATTACTCAGTGTGTGATGGAGTGTATTACTCAGTGTGTGTGGGAGAGTATTACTCAGTGTGTGTGGGAGAGTATTACTCGGTGTGTGATGGAGTGTATTACTCGGTGTGTGTGGGAGTGTATTACTCGGTGTGCGTTGGAGAGTATTACTCGGTGTGCGTTGGAGAGTATTACTCGGTGTGTGTTGGAGAGTATTACTCGGTGTGTGTGGGAGAGTATTACTCGGTGTGTGTGGGAGTGTATTACTCGGTGTGCGTTGGAGAGTATTACTCGGTGTGCGTTGGAGAGTATTACGCGGTGTGTGTTGGAGAGTATTACTCGGTGTGTGTTGGAGAGTATTACTCGGTGTGTGTGGGAGAGTATTACTCGGTGTGTGTGGGAGAGTATTACTCGGTGTGTGTGGGAGTGTATTACTCGGTGTGTGTGGGAGAGTATTACTCGGTGTGTGTTGGAGAGTATTACTCGGTGTGTGATGGAGTGTATTACTCGGTGTGTGTGGGAGTGTATTACTCGGTGTGCGTTGGAGAGTATTACTCGGTGTGCGTTGGAGAGTATTACTCGGTGTGTGTTGGAGAGTATTACTCGGTGTGTGTGGGAGTGTATTACTCGGTGTGCGTTGGAGAGTATTACTCGGTGTGCGTTGGAGAGTATTACGCGGTGTGTGTTGGAGAGTATTACTCGGTGTGTGTGGGAGAGTATTACTCGGTGTGTGTTGGAGAGTATTACTCGGTGTGTGTTGGAGAGTATTACTCGGTGTGCGTTGGAGAGTATTACTCGGTGTGCGTGGGAGAGTATTACTCGGTGTGCGTTGGAGAGTATTACTCGGTGTGCGTTGGAGAGTATTACTCGGTGTGTGTGGGAGAGTATTACTCGGTGTGTGTTGGAGAGTATTACTCGGTGTGTGTTGGAGAGTATTACTCGGTGTGTGTTGGAGAGTATTACTCGGTGTGTGTGGGAGAGTATTACTCGGTGTGTGTGGGAGTGTATTACTCGGTGTGTGTGGGAGAGTATTACTCGGTGTGTGTTGGAGAGTATTACTCGGTGTTGGAGAGTATTACTCGGTGTGTGTTGGAGAGTATTACTCGGTGTGTGTGGGAGAGTATTACTCGGTGTGTGTTGGAGAGTATTACTCGGTGTGTGTTGGAGAGTATTACTCGGTGTGCGTGGGAGAGTATTACTCGGTGTGTGTTGGAGAGTATTACTCGGTGTTGGAGAGTATTACTCGGTGTGCGTTGGAGAGTATTACTCGGTGTGTGTTGGAGTGTATTACTCGGTGTGTGATGGAGAGTATTACTCGGTGTGTGTGGGAGAGTATTACTCGGTGTGCGTTGGAGAGTATTACTCGGTGTGTGTGGGAGAGTATTACTCGGTGTGCGTTGGAGAGTATTACTCGGTGTGTGATGGAGTGTATTACTCGGTGTGTGTGGGAGAGTATTACTCGGTGTGTGTTGGAGAGTATTACTCGGTGTGTGTTGGAGTGTATTACTCGGTGTGTGTGGGAGAGTATTACTCGGTGTGTGTTGGAGAGTATTACTCGGTGTTGGAGAGTATTACTCGGTGTGTGTGGGAGAGTATTACTCGGTGTGTGTGGGAGAGTATTACTCGGTGTGTGTGGGAGAGTATTACTCGGTGTGTGTGGGAGAGTATTACTCGGTGTGTGTTGGAGAGTATTACGCGGTGTGTGTTGGAGAGTATTACTCGGTGTGTGTGGGAGAGTATTACTCGGTGTGTGTGGGAGAGTATTACTCGGTGTGTGTGGGAGAGTATTACTCGGTGTGTGTGGGAGAGTATTACTCGGTGTGTGTTGGAGAGTATTACTCGGTGTGTGTTGGAGAGTATTACTCGGTGTGCGTGGGAGAGTATTACGCGGTGTGCGTTGGAGTGTATTACTCGGTGTGTGTGGGAGTGTATTACTCGGTGTGTGTTGGAGAGTATTACTCGGTGTGTGTTGGAGAGTATTACTCGGTGTGTGTTGGAGAGTATTACGCAGTGTGTGTTGGAGAGTATTACTCGGTGTGTGTTGGAGAGTATTACTCGGTGTGTGTTGGAGAGTATTACGCAGTGTGTGTTGGAGAGTATTACTCGGTGTGCGTTGGAGAGTATTACTCGGTGTGCGTTGGAGAGTATTACTCGGTGTGCGTTGGAGAGTATTACTCGGTGTGCGTTGGAGAGTATTACTCGGTGTGCGTTGGAGAGTATTACTCGGTGTGCGTGGGAGAGTATT
>NC_069719.1:29470463-29472963 GCF_027358585.1 Pangasianodon hypophthalmus
AGTAATAAACATCAGTGTCGAGTAATAAACAGCACAATGTCGAGTAATAAACATCACAGCGTCGAGTAATAAACAACACAACGTCGAGTAATAAACATCAGTGTCGAGTAATAAACAACACAACGTCGAGTAATAAACATCAGTGTCGAGTAATAAACATCACAATGTCGAGTAATAAACATCACAGCGTCGAGTAATGAACATCACAGCGTCGAGTAATAAACATCAGTGTCGAGTAATAAACAGCACAACGTCGAGTAATAAACATCAGTGTCGAGTAATAAACATCACAATGTCGAGTAATAAACATCAGTGTCGAGTAATAAACAGCACAATGTCGAGTAATGAACATCACAGCGTCGAGTAATGAACATCACAGCGTCGAGTAATAAACATCAGTGTCGAGTAATAAACAACACAACGTCGAGTAATAAACATCAGTGTCGAGTAATAAACATCACAATGTCGAGTAATAAACATCACAGCGTCGAGTAATAAACAACACAATGTCGAGTAATAAACAACACAACGTCGAGTAATAAACATCACAGCGTCGAGTAATAAACATCACAGCGTCGAGTAATAAACAACACAATGTCGAGTAATAAACAACAGTGTCGAGTAATAAACAGCACAATGTCGAGTAATAAACATCACAGCGTCGAGTAATAAACAACACAATGTCGAGTAATAAACAACACAATGTCGAGTAATAAACATCACAGCGTCGAGTAATAAACATCACAACGTCGAGTAATAAACATCACAGTGTCGAGTAATAAACAACACAATGTTGAGTAATAAACATCACAACGTCGAGTAATAAACATCACAATGTCGAGTAATAAACATCACAACGTTGAGTAATGAACAACACAATGTTGAGTAATAAACATCACAGCGTCGAGTAATAAACATCACAACGTCGAGTAATAAACATCACAACGTCGAGTAATAAACAACACAATGTTGAGTAATAAACATCACAACGTCGAGTAATAAACATCACAACGTCGAGTAATAAACATCACAACGTTGAGTAATGAACAACACAGCGTCGAGTAATGAACATCAGTGTCGAGTAATAAACATCACAACGTTGAGTAATAAACATCACAGCGTCGAGTAATGAACATCACAGCGTCGAGTAATAAACATCAGTGTCGAGTAATAAACAACACAACGTCGAGTAATAAACATCACAACGTTGAGTAATAAACATCACAGCGTCGAGTAATAAACAACACAACGTCGAGTAATAAACATCAGTGTCGAGTAATAAACAGCACAATGTCGAGTAATAAACATCACAGCGTCGAGTAATAAACAACACAATGTCGAGTAATAAACAACACAACGTCGAGTAATAAACATCACAGCGTCGAGTAATAAACATCACAGCGTCGAGTAATAAACAACACAATGTCGAGTAATAAACATCAGTGTCGAGTAATAAACAGCACAATGTCGAGTAATAAACATCACAGCGTCGAGTAATAAACAACACAATGTCGAGTAATAAACAACACAATGTCGAGTAATAAACATCACAGCGTCGAGTAATAAACAACACAACGTCGAGTAATAAACATCAGTGTCGAGTAATAAACAGCACAATGTCGAGTAATAAACAACACAATGTCGAGTAATAAACAACACAATGTCGAGTAATAAACATCAGTGTCGAGTAATAAACAGCACAATGTCGAGTAATAAACATCACAGCGTCGAGTAATAAACAACACAACGTCGAGTAATAAACATCAGTGTCGAGTAATAAACAGCACAATGTCGAGTAATAAACAACACAATGTCGAGTAATAAACAACACAATGTCGAGTAATAAACATCAGTGTCGAGTAATAAACAGCACAATGTCGAGTAATGAACATCACAGCGTCGAGTAATGAACATCACAGCGTCGAGTAATAAACAACACAACGTCGAGTAATAAACATCACAGCGTCGAGTAATAAACAACACAATGTCGAGTAATAAACAACACAACGTCGAGTAATAAACATCACAGCGTCGAGTAATAAACATCACAGCGTCGAGTAATAAACAACACAATGTCGAGTAATAAACATCAGTGTCGAGTAATAAACAGCACAATGTCGAGTAATAAACATCACAGCGTCGAGTAATAAACAACACAATGTCGAGTAATAAACAACACAATGTCGAGTAATAAACATCACAGCGTCGAGTAATAAACAACACAACGTCGAGTAATAAACATCAGTGTCGAGTAATAAACAGCACAATGTCGAGTAATAAACAACACAATGTCGAGTAATAAACAACACAATGTCGAGTAATAAACATCAGTGTCGAGTAATAAACAGCACAATGTCGAGTAATAAACATCACAGCGTCGAGTAATAAACAACACAACGTCGAGTAATAAACATCAGTGTCGAGTAATAAACAGCACAATGTCGAGTAATAAACATCACAACGTCGAGTAATAAACATCAGTGTCGAGTAATAAACAGCA
>NC_069719.1:29485463-29487963 GCF_027358585.1 Pangasianodon hypophthalmus
TGGAGTGAGTGTGTGTGAATGTGTGTGTGCATGTGTGTGTGCATGTGTGTGTGAGTGTGAATGCATGTGTGTGTGTGTGTGTTTTATCACTACACTCCACATTATTCTATGTGATCTAGAAATGTCCATCTGTGTGTCCTAAATCTCTCCTTACTCCCTGTTCCCTAACCTGCTTTATCCTGCATGTGTGCCGTTCCGTACAGAACCCGTCTCTCTGCTCCTCACTCCGGTCTCCATCAGCACTATGTAGTGCACTCTTACAGAGAACGTTAGATCATTACAGAGGTTCCTTCTAAACTGCAGGGTTGCAGAATGTGGAGTTCAGGATGTAGAACTGTTACCGAATGACGCAGTGTAACTCCAATCATTCTAGAACCGCTGAGACTCAACACTCTAACGTTCTAATGTTCTCCTTATTCCTGATCACCACCACTGAGTGTCTTTCAAATACCCATAATGCACCTCAGCACACACACTCACACACACACTTTTCTTGAAACTACATAGTGCACTCATGTGAAGTTTAAGTCTCTCCACACACACACACACACACACACACACACACACACACACAGCAGAATGCTAAATGAGTCAGGAGAGAAAGTGACAGCGTGACCTTGGAGTTCTGTCTCTCTGATGTTATGTGTGTGCGTGTATGTGTGTGTGCGTGTGTGTGTGTGTGTGTGCGTGTGTGTGTGTATGTGTGTGTGAGTGTCCCCTTTTTCCACGCTGCTGTGTAGAAATGGAAATGAGATGAGCAGGAACCTCTCGAGATGGTTTGTTCCGCTTTAATGAAGCAGCGTACAGACAACTAACATCACACACTCGCACCTTACGCGCTAACAGAGCCGTGAAAATGCTAATTCACACACTGCACCGCTCCGCACCGCAGTTACACACCGACGCGGCCTCGTTCCAAATCACACCGCTCGACTTTGGGAGGTGCTGATAGAAGCTCCATGAAACACACACTTTACAGTTAAAACATGAATATGTTCTAATGTTGCATTCACTCACACACAACGTCATCATGACGCTCAGATAACGACAACGTGACATGATGAAGCCTGTAAACACAAGTGTGTGAACGTGTGTGTGTGAAGTGTATATACACTGCGTTCCACATTATTATGCAAATTGTGTTTAAAGGTCATTTTTAAAAACAATTTGGTTTAAAAAGGTCATTAAGGTCATTTTTTTGTCTGTCAGTTTAAACACATGGATGGGAATGTGTGTCAGGGCTCTTCCAATCACTCCAATCAATCTCAGACACCTGTGCCAATTAGTTTGCAGGTGAGTCCAATTAAAGGGAAAACTACTTAAGAATGGATGTTCCACATTATTAAGCAGACCACCATTTTCCAGCAATATGGGGAAGAAGGATCTCTCTGCTGCCGAAAAGCGAGCAATAGTTCAATGCCTAGGAGAAGGTATGACAACTTTAGATATTTCAAAACAACTTCACCGTGATCAGCATACAATAAAGAGATTTGTAGCCGATTCAGAACACACACGGGTTCGAGCAGATAAAGACACAATGAGGAAGATTTCTGCCAGACAAATGCGTCAGGTTAAGAGAGCAGCTGCTAAAATGCCACTGCAAAGCAGCAAACAGGTATTCGAAGCTGCTGGTGTCTCTGGAGTGCCAAGAACATCAAGGTGTAGGATCCTCAAGAGAGTTGCAGTTATGCATAAACCTGTCATTCAGCCACCCTTAACCAAAGCTCAGAAGCAGAAACGCCTGCAGTGGGCCTACACGTACATGAAGACTCATTTCCAAACGGTGTTGTTCACTGATGAGTGCCGTGCAACCCTGGATGGTGCAGATGGATGGAGTCGTGGATGGTTGGTGAACGGCCACCATGTCCCGACAAGGCTGCGACGTCAGCAAGGAGGTGGTGGCGTCATGTTTTGGGCTGGAATCATGGGGAGAGAGCTGGTCGGCCCCTTCAAGGTCCCTGAAGGTGTAAAAATGACCTCTGTGAAATATGTGGAGTTTCTGACTGACTGCTTTCTTCCGTGGTACAAAAAAAGAACCGTGCCTTTCGTAGCAAGATCATCTTTATGCATGACAATGCACCATCCCATGCTGCAAGGAATACCTGTGCATCATTGACTGCTATGGGCAGAAAACAAGAACACCTCATGGTGTGGCCCCCATCCTCCCCTGATCTCAACCCTACTGAGAACCTTTGGAGCATCATGAAGCAAAAGATCTATGAGGGTGGGAGGCAATTCACATCAGAACAGCATCTCTGGGAGGCTATTCTGACATCCTGCAAAGAAATTCCAGCAGAAACCATCCAAACACTGACAACTTCCATGGATGCAAGAATTGTGAAGCTCCTATCCAATAAGGGGTCCTACGTCAAAATGTAATTTGGCCTGTTAAGATATTTTTGATTGAAAGAGCTTTTGATTTCAGCAAATATAACCTGCAAATGCTTGCAGTTTAACTAATGACCATTTTCAGTTGTTTACAACAATAAAATGTTTTGAA
>NC_069719.1:29502963-29517963 GCF_027358585.1 Pangasianodon hypophthalmus
GGTCCTTTCTCCTTCATATTCTCGGGTTAGTGCACGTGAAACTTCTTCAGTTTTTCATTCTTCAGTTTAAGTCCAGAGACTGAGAGAGTAATATTACCTTTACAACTCTTTCTGTATTGATTTGTGTGTGTGTGTGTGTGTGTGTGTGTGTGTGTGTTTGGGCTCACGTCTTGTTGAAAGATCCAGCAAGTCATAACCTCCTGGCAGAGCCAATCAGGTTTTGCTGAGATATCCTCGGATTTATCAGGATTCAGGATGATGTCATCAATCTTCACAAGAGCCACAAAAATCCCCGAAGCGTCACTGAGTTCAGATATAAATCATTTTCTCTTTTTATCTTTAACACTACGCCTCTTAGTGTTTATTAGTGTTTATTACACCTTCGTGTACACAGTGTTTTAATGGTACAACAGGCTTTTAACACTTCTGTTTAATTCTGTTTGTGTTCTTTTCTGAAATGCGTTGTTTCTAAGTCTGACTAGCCGGCACTTCCTTCTTCAGCAGCTTTTTGGCACAAAATGGCCGACGCTGCTGACATACTTATGAGAAAAGTCTGAAAATTAAACATGAGCTCAGAACAACACCCAAGATCTTAATTCAAAAGTCAGGGAGTAAAAAAGGTCCCTTTGGCCTGTATTAATACACTAAAATTGACTGGCTGTGTTTATTCTGTGTATGATGCGTATTTTATTAATATAAACCCATCATTCATGTTAAATGTGTAATATATATATATAACTATTTGTCCATAACAGACAGTTTAATAACCAGCTGCTACTGAACAGGACACGATCCTAATCAACAGCCGAGTTCCTGAAGACTGAGATTTAAAGCAACATATAATGAATTTTTAACAGAAAATTCTCTCGTGACCTTTAGATCAAAAACAAGGCAAAGAAAACGAGTGCACTTCTAAATCATTCTTTATTTACGTCCGTCTCAGATTCTCATTCAGATTTTTTTCACAGGACAGAAACACACTGACGTTGTGCCACTAATCTCCATAAACACGTCATTTCCCGTCTAAATATGATTCGGATCGCTCGTTCAGATCAGGAATGTTTCATGAATGTGATCTGGAGTGGCAGAAACAACGACTCAAGCAAAAAAAAAGAGAGAGAATAAAAGACCACATTTCTTACAGCATAAACACCACGTGTTTCCTTTTTTATCTTTAAAACGCAGAATTTCATGGTGATAAAATACATTTGTATGAATAAGCATGACACAAAAAATGAGAAAGAACAAACTATAATATATGGATATATTTCTGTATGACGTACAGATTAAATGCATAGTATTTGGTGGAGCGTAAAGTAAATTATACACTACACACAGCTCTGAGGTAAAAAATAAATAATATCCTTCATAAAAAAGCGTGATGAAGAAATGTGTTGTTTTTTCTTTTTTCTTTTTTTTTTAGTATACAAACATTTAGACTGTCTCGAGCACAGAATAGAAACATTTTATTTTATTAAAGTTGAATAATTGGCAGCACGACGGTGAGACCACACAGAGTGAAAACACACGGCGTGAAAACACACGGAGTGAAAACACACAGAGTGAAAACACACAGAGTGAAAACACACGGAGTGAAAACACACGGCGAGGATCTTCAGCATGCAGCAGATCACCAGCAGGACGAAGATTTATTTCCCTTTAATTAAAGCCAAATAATTAAACACATTTAACAGGAGCAGCGTGAAGACCATCAATATTTATAATTATTCATTTAAATACCTGACGTGTGTCATTCTATAACAGGGACTTTCATCCAATTCCACAACATACTAATCACTTACCCTAACCCCTACACTCTACACCCTACACCCTAACCCCTACACCCTAACCCCTACACCCTAACCCCTACACTCTACACCCTACACCCTAACCCCTACACTCTACACCCTACACCCTAACCCCTACACCCTAACCCCTACACCCTAACCCCTAACCCCTACACCCTAACCCCTACACCCTAACCCCTACACCCTAACCCCTACACCCTAACCCCTACACCCTAACCCCTACACTCTACACCCTACACCCTAACCCCTACACCCTAACCCCTACACCCTAACCCCTACACCCTACACTCTACACCCTACACCCTAACCCCTACACTCTACACCCTAACCCCTACACCCTACACCCTAACCCCTACACTCTACACCCTACACCCTAACCCCTACACTCTACACCCTACACCCTACACCCTACACCCTAACCCCTAACCCCTACACCCTACACCCTAACCCCTACACCCTAACCCCAACCCCTACACCCTAACCCCTACACCCTAACCCCTAACCCCTACACCCTAACCCCTACACCCTAACCCCTAACCTCTAACCCCTACACTCTACACCCTACACCCTAACCCCTACACCCTAACCCCTACACTCTACACCCTACACCCTAACCCCTACACCCTAACCCCTACACTCTACACCCTACACCCTACACCCTAACCCCTACACCCTAACCCCTACACTCTACACCCTACACCCTACACCCTAACCCCTACACCCTAACCCCTACACTCTACACCCTACACCCTAACCCCTACACCCTACACCCTACACCCTACACCCTAACCCCTAACCCCTACACCCTACACCCCAACCCCTACACCCTAACCCCTAACCCCTACACCCTAACCCCTACACCCTAACCCCTAACCTCTAACCCCTACACCCTACACCTTAACCCCTACACCCTAAACCCTAACCCCTACACCCTAAACCCTAACCCCTAAGCCCTAGCCTCAGTATGGAGTGTGCTGTATATCGCAGTGTGTTGGATGATCAGTTCCTTTTTAAAAATCCATCATCTTCTTTTTTTTAATTTTTGAGATTAAAACAGAGTGCCATAAAAACTCATTAATATTGTAGATTTTTATTCTTTTACTGATTTTTTTTAATTCCTAAAATGCAGTTAAATATGGTTTGACTCTGTGTGGTCTCTTTGAGTGAAAAATCTAAAAAAATAATAATAATAATTAAAATCACACGTAACAAGTTGCATTTACGAATACGTTAAGTACAAATAACCCGACGGATAAAACACTGAATTAAACAAGCTCTTTTTGTTCTATTTTCTGTTTTTTTGTTTTTTTTTGTTTCATTTTGTTTAAGCGAGCACCGTCTGTACACAAGTCATCATGATACTAAAATTATTCTCAAGGCACTTTGTTCCTTTTTAATCTTCTTTGTTCTGTTTTTTTCTCTTTTCATTCATTTCTGCCTCTTAATCAGGCCTCGTTCTAATAAAACACGCAAGCACACTATTTACAGCCCCTTTATCCCCTAACAGCACGTCCTGTTTCTGTCCAGCACTAAACACTTGGTAAAATACCTGTTCCTTCTCAACACTATTAACATGTGAGAAAAGCAGAAAGTCTGCATGCTAATGTGGAATTCATGTCATGTGGGAGGTTTGGGAATGATCCTGTAATTCCAGATCCAAAAATTCCCATTCGAAGGTCTGTGTGAGTTTCTTCCCAGTGCTAATTAAAAACTTAAAGAATCAATTGTTTCAGAACATCATGACTTTGCTAGCTAATCAGCTAACTAGTGTTTGGGATACCGCTCAGGTCATGTGACACGGCTGCTTAATAAATAATAACATTAACGTTGACTGTGGAATAAAAGTTAAAGTTGCTGATTCGATTCTCATCTCTCAGAAATCCAACTTTACATTCAAACAAATCCGCTTTTTAAAAATTACATTTGCATTTCCTGTTTGTTTGATTTATTACCTGTTTCTGATCCACCTTTATATTATTACATACACTGAAGCTACTGCACTTCCTGTTTTCCTGCATGGTTACCGTCGGCGACACGTGATGTCGAAACATGTGACCATCATCAGGTGAGCTTTACAGAAATTAACTCGATTCTCCAGCCGATGTGTGACGAACTCCAGCGCCTCCAAGTACTCCAGAGAGTCGACCTCGAACACCGGCTCCACATCGACTGAGGGAAACACACACACACACACACACACATCATCATCACTTCTCAATATGTTCTTTCTACCTTTTTCTTTCTTTCTGACTGCATGTATTTTGTTTCTTAATCATATTAAAGTTTTTTATTTGTGATTAATCTGTTTATTTGAATTTGTTCAGTGTCATTATGTTTGCTCCACATTAAAGTGTGTCATGGTTATGATGAAATCAGCATCAGACTACACTACCCATCAGCCCCAGCATGTCACATGACCATGTCACATGTCCCACTGATCACCCTCACCTGTTTTGGGTTAACCCTAATGAGCACTCCTATTTAAGTCCTGATCTCTTTACGTTTCATTCTCAAGCTTTTGTCGTTGTGTGTGTCACAGCCTCTAACACGGTCAGCCTCTTTCTGCCTCTTTCTGCCTCTTTCTGCCTCTTTCTGCCTGTTTCTGTCTGTTTCTGTCTGTTTCTGCCTCTTTCTGCCTGTTTCTGTCTGTTTCTGCCTCTTTCTGCCTGTTTCTGCCTGTTTCTGCCTGTTTCTGCCTCTTTCTGTCTGTTTCTGCCTCTTTCTGCCTGTTTCTGCCTGTTTCTGCCTCTTTCTGCCTCTTTCTGTCTGTTTCTGCCTCTTTCTGCCTGTTTCTGCCTCTTTCTGCCTGTTTCTGCCTGTTTCTGCCTGTTTCTGCCTCTTTCTGTCTGTTTCTGCCTCTTTCTGCCTGTTTCTGCCTCTTTCTGCCTGTTTCTGCCTCTTTCTGCCTGTTTCTGCCTCTTTCTGCCTCTTTCTGCCTCTTTCTGCCTCTTTCTGTCTGTTTCTGCCTCTTTCTGCCTCTTTCTGTCTGTTTCTGCCTGTTTCTGCCTCATAGCTATTGTTTATGTGTAAAGTTCTGTTTTCTCTGTTTTGGTTGTTTGTGTTGCACCTTCTACTATAATATCTGCACTTGCATCCGCTGCCTCTACAAAATCTGTGACAAAGCACTATTGTTGTTGTTATTGTTGTTGTTATTATTATTATTATTGTGATTTAGTTATTAATAAAGTGACTCACACTCGGCGCTCCACTTCTCGGGCTCGAGCATTAGGTGCTGTTTGGTTTGTTCCAGTTCTTTCTTCAGCCAGTCGTATTTTGTTCGTATCTCTGAAATCCTCTGCTGTCGGTGCTCCAAAATCTTTAGCTTAGCGCTGAAATACACCACGCCCTAGAACCCGGAAAAGAACTCGTCACGTCCCTGCAGTGAACCAAATCACCCCTTGTAGTGCACCTACACAGTGCACTGATACTGGCAGTAAAGTGGCATAAATATCACATGACAAACAGGAAGTGGAAATCATTAAGAGGAAATGTAAATAAAACATTAAAAATGATAAAGGTCATGTGACCTTACTGCCGGCGGTCCGCCTCCTCTGCAGACGTTCCACATCGTCGATCTCATAAACTTTAATCTCGAAGGGTTCGGCCACGCCCCTCTGAGGGGGGCGGAGAGGACCGTCGACCCAGCGCACTCCAGGGCTCAGGATTGGCTTCCTTACTGGAGAAATGGGGTCAAGGGTCAAATTGGGAATGAGGCGCCTTCGCTGGGTGCCTAAGAGTGAAAAGAAAGTCAAAATCAATGCTAATTTCCTTAGCACACATGCTACTTGTGCTAATTTTCAATCATACAACGAGACGACCTACATGAGCCCTACTTAAAATGACTCTCCATACAGCATGTAGTGCACTACATAGGGTGGACACATTTAGGGAAAAACATGGGATTTTTCTCAGAATTACATTTTTTCAGAAAAAATATACTTCACTAGATTTTATTGCCTTATTGGGAAGCGACCCGAACACCACAGAAGATGAACTCTATGTAGTGCGCAATAGGGACTTATATAAGCTTCGTGCAGTGCCCTATGTAGTGCACGAGTGTGAGCCATTCAGCTTTCCATCCATTAGTATTAGTGCCTTTCAGTGGAAATGGACTAATGGACTCTGCACCCTATCTAGTGCACTATAGGGAGACATTTGGCTTTCAGCCTCATGTCATCATGCACTAATTTTAAGAGTCTCACTAGCTTTATTGGATCATTAAAACTCAATTTGGAACACAGCCTACACCACTAGCGATATGGGCGATTGTGTGTTCCGCTCTCTCCATGGCTTGGCTCTAGATCATTGGCCTGTGTGCCTGATCACTCAAGCGTTTAGAACATGATTATAAATCTGCTTTTCTCCTCAGTTCAGTGCCGTTACTCATCCTGCAGTGCGCACTTCAGCAGCGGAGTCCCCTTGCTCTTTTTAGATTTTACAGCAATCTGACTGTAATGCTTATTTTACTATTGTTCCTCTAAGTGCTTCATGACCTGAATATCACCTTTATAATATAAATATAATGTAGTTTTAAATAAAACATATATAGTATAGTTCCACATTTAGCACACACAGGGTTAAATTCCCAGGCAGAAAGAAAACTCAGTGAAATGCAGGAGAATGTTTTTGCCCTGAGGCAAAGTGGAGGAGGAGTGGGGCACTAAATAATGAGAGACCACCCACAATCTTCTCTGACAACCTAAAGTCTGTTTATTTCAAGATCGCTATCATAAACACTCAGACAGAAGTGCGTGGGTGGCAGTTAGAGAACCTGTGGGTTCTGTTTAAACTCCATTTATACTGCATTTTGGTAATTTAGCTCAGAGATATTAAATAAGACAGAAACTGCATCATGGACCTACTGCTCACTGGCCATATAGGGATGTGAGGGAGTGTGTGTGTGAGGGAGTGTGTGTGTATTACCCATAATGCACTATAAGCAGTGTAATGAAATAAAATATAAAGTTAAAGCCCTGTTATCTAGAATCCAGAGCCGGAGGTTACATGAGCTATCAAGTCTGTCAGGATTTAGCGCTAATTGCTTGACTGTATGAACATCTTGACTACTAGAAGCTCTAGTTAGAGGCTGTGTCCTTCTTACCTGTATTGTTCCTTTTCTTTGCATTTTTTAGACTCCTCCGTCCACTAACTGAGCTGCTGTTATCACTCATAGAGTCCTGAGCAGAAGACGCGCTTCCTGTGGCCTCGCTGTCACGTATCATGCTCTCGTAGCCACTGCTGCCCCCACTGTGGTAGAAGAGGGCAGTTTTCCCCATGGCTGGAGGCAGCTCTCCACTCAGAACGCTGCTGTTGTCACTAGCGTGGCCGCTGCTGCAGCGATGTGGCCTCCGTGGAGCAGTGATCTTACTGTAAGGGGATGGTAAAGTATGGACCACTTGCCTTTCCTCACCCTGGACTGGTCCTCCTTTTTCCTCAGTATTGCATGTACCTCGTCCGTGACCGGCCTGGCCAGCACTGCCCTGCAGAAGTTCTGAGATTCGTCCGTTTACAGCTCTAAGAGGCAGCTTCGAGGCAAGTCCTGATCCCCTGTTGCGGCTCAGTGATTGAGTTGACCAGGAATTTGGGTTTGGGTTCTTTCCATTAGGGGACAGGCTGGAGCTCCTGTTTACGGATTGTGGAAGAGATTTGGTGGAGAAGCTCAAGGTCTTGGTGCTAGACGTGGAAAGGCTTCGAGACTTAGGACTGGCCATGAGGAGTTTGGTAACAGCTGAGATTTTGGATTGGCCTGATTTGGGTGACTGTGTTACACTGGAGTTGCAGTTCGGTCCATTGGTCGGAGAGGAGACAGAGTTTCGCGTGAGGCTTCTGCCAACACGGGGCATGGTGCTATCTCTCACTACAGCTGCTTTAGATCCAACAAGCATCAGGCTCTCCCCTCTCTCTAGGGAATGACAATCATAGTGGGCACCATGGGATCTTCCTAGAGAATTGGTTCTGTTTGCTAACAGCTCGAGTTTGGCACTGAAGAGCCTGCTACTCTCAAAATTTGGTCCTGTTTGTTTACCATTTAAACCCAGATCCTCTGGTGTGCTGCCCAAGAAAGACAAGTGAAGGTTTGGACCCTGGTTACTTGTTGAATTATGCTGGGGACTGGCTCTGTTTCTCTGGTCAAGACTTGACTTCCTCACAGGTGGTAAGGGTGGGATTCCTTTTGGACGAGTGAAGAAACCTTGCCTTCCAGATGATCCCCTCCGCTCCAGTGTGGCTCGAGGACTACAGGGAGTGGATGTAGTAACTCCGAGGGTTTTATATTCTCCACTTGTGTAGTGATAGGAAGAGTCATCAAGGTCATCCTGCTTGTTTAGCCGATGCCAAGCCCTAGGAAGGCTGCCAGTCCTGAGAATGTTAGCTGAAAACACAGGAGTTATGCTTTCTGAAGCATTTAGAACCATTTCACAACCATCTACAACCCTCTTGAAGGAATCAGGAGAACCTGCTGCTTCACAACTGCTTGAACTGTTTCTGTCGAACACACTTTTGCTCTTTATAGAATCAGATGTTCCTTTCTCTAGCTTTACATCACAGACAAGTTCTTCAGATTTGGAGGAATCCCTTTTCATCCAGGGATCATCAAAGATGATCTCACTTGAAAGAGGAACTGGTGGAGATCTGGGATCTTTGACTGCAGGGTGCTTGGTTGGTGGATCATGAATAATTGGCTTTACAGCAACACAAGGCTGAGCTGTTATATTAGTTTTGTTAGGGGAAAAACTATTCAAGGTGCATAATGACTGAACATTGGAAATGGTGACTGTTGTTTTTCCCACAGTTGGAGACATTTTGGTAGAAGTTTCAGTTACACAGAAAACATTTCCATCATCCTTGTTCTGTTCTGTGAGCTCCCCTTCCTCATTAATTTCCAGAAGCTGAACCTCAGCTAGTCCCTCACCCTGCCCAAAGCACTGCTGTGTAACAAAGCTATGGCAAGACTGTTCTCCACCACTTCCTGTGCTCATTTCAGTCAGCCAAGAACTGTTAGAGGACCATCGGCTCATGATGACCTCCCCTTCAACCTTGCCATGAGGCTGGAATTTAGCAATATTGGCTTCTGAGATGGTGGCAGTGGTAGTGGAGGCTGCACTGCTATAGCACTCCAGGTCTTCACTCATACTGCTGATGATGCTGATGGGCCGTGAACCCGATGCGAGAGCCTGAACTGAGCAGTCACTGTTGAAGCTGATAATACTAGTGGGCCTGCCATCCTCAATGACCCCATTCACTGTTAGCTCCTCAACAAGCGTAAAGACCAACTCATCCTCGCCCTGTGGCTCTAAGAACTGCTGCAAGGTGACCGTTGTGCTGTTCTTATTGTCCAGAGGTAGTTGAGGAACATCATCACACAGTGTGTCCACTGATCCCAAACTATTGTAGGAAGAAGAGCGCTTCAGTACCTGAGGACCCATTCCAACAGGAGATGTTCTAAATTCAGCCTGAAGCAACGACTCAGTGGACGACTTTCCTGAATCTCTGTACAGGTTTTGTGAGGATTGGGGAGGTGTACTAGGCATTACTCCTTTCTGAGTGTACACTTTACAGCGCTGAGAAGGTGACGAAGGAGGTTTGTATTCTGATGTTTTTGTCAAACTAGCGATACCCAGCCGGGGGGAACCCATGGGACGAGTTTTGCCATCACTGCTGCTTCCTCCACTAATGGACTCCCTGCTGTTATGAAGACTGGAGCTGTTGGCCCTTTGAAGAGACGTGAGCTGTCCGACACCACTCCCTCCAGTTACACTCCGACTGCTAGAAAGAACACAATTGTTTATTGTAGACTTCGTCAGACTTTCTATAATGGACTGTGCAATTTCTGCTTCCTCCACCACTTCCCGGATCTCTTCTAGCTGCTGATCATTAGAGATCCTCTTGGGAGAACTTGTGGTGGTGCGAGATGGAAGAGGCTCAATTTTCTTAAGTCTGCTGGCTGGAACTTCTTCAAAAGGAAAATTGTTTACCTCCTCGCTGCCGTCAATGCACCCCAGTCGCTCTTGCAGCTCTGCAAAGGTGTTGCATTTGAGACAATCCTTTTCCTGCTTGCTAGACTCGGCAGTTTCTTCAGGTACAGGAGGAAGTGTCTGAGGATGAAGGGTCTGAATCGACTGGACTGTTTGTGGAGGCTGGATTAGTGAATCACCTAACTGAGACGGCTGTGCTAGCTTGCCTTGCTCATTCTTATTCTTATGTATAGATGGGATGATGGGTACAAACTCCGGAGGACCTTCGTTATCTGTGAGCTCTCTGTCCGAAAGCGCTGAACCGTTCGGACCTACATAGATTACGGTATCACAAGACTGCTCGCTGCTGGAATAGTCATCTGGGTCGCTGGAGATGTGAAGCAGTGGTATTTCGGAATCTCCAACGTTCCTGGAGTGTATGCTTCGGAGCTGAGTCGGACGTCTCATCCTTCCCTCCTCACAGGAGCTTTCTCCACCAGAGGAACTAGACGTGTACTGCTGTAAGAGACACAGATGGAAATCAGATTTGGATTTCTTGTTAACATACAAAGCTACAATAGTAAATGGCTTCCAAGGCGTTGCTTAATTCTGAATCGCTGTAAGCCAGAAATCAAACTCCTGAAAAAAGCTGAAGATGTTTCAGTGACATGGGCATTTCCTTAGATACTATAACAAATCAGTTATAATATAAATATATATATTTTCTCTCTCTCATTGCTGATCAATATATACAATAAATAAACAATTTACAAACAATATAGACAACAAAATACCAAAAGCCCTAGAGGACCTTGCTGCAATAAGTGAAATTGGACAGCCAATAAAATCAGCTTTATGAACTGCGGTAATGTTTGCCATTTTGTCCCTAACAGAATATAAAGATGTGGCTCATACCATGCTTACTTTAGTCTTCTTCTTCTTCATCCTCAGCACTCGAGAAGCGATCTGTAGCGTAGAGAGAGTATCTGAGAAATGGCTGGGAGAGGAGGAGATGTGCGCGATCATGGTGGTGCGACAGTTCATGTTTCCCAGTGACTCTCGCAACAGCATCGTTAACTTACTGTCCCTGTGAAGCACAAAATAACCACAAAATAATTCATCACCAAAGATGTCAGCTTGAGAACAAAAGCCAAAAATCCACTGAAATTCTCTGACTGGAGTCTGAACCCGAAACACTTCAGACTTAGCGCTTAAAAGTGGAAAAGAAGAAGAGCGCTGCACACACAATAAGCTCTGATTATTATTTATTACCGCTCATTGTTTTTCCCGTGCGTGATCTAAATGAGCCAACGTTAGAAATATAATCACATTATTGAGCGCTGTGTCGCTCTGACTCACCATCTTCATTCCATTATTTTGTTTTTCAGCCTTGACATTTAATCCCAGTGTTTACACGACCTCATACAGAATACAGCAATGAGCATTTAGCTCTCATTAAATCACGCTAAGATCAGTGACATTTTTGTGCATTTCTAATTTATTTATGCCAAAGTCTTATTCATTTAAAATCTCCCTGAACCGTAATTACATCTCTCCCCATCTCATCTCTGCAGAGCGCTGAATTCAGGGCTTTAAACCCACGCACCGGTTCTGCAATGCGAATTAAATTAGCATTAAAGAAATCACACGTGCCCTGGAGGAGGAAAACACAATCTGCAAGCTGTCGGGCGCAGAGCTGCGAGTGTTTAACCCGAGAGCAGCGAGCAGCAGGGACGAGACGGGACAAGACAAGGACGAGAACGGGAATATAAACCAGCATCTGTTTCTGAGGCCCCACTGAGCACGCTCGTTTACCTTCGAGAACAGAAAATAAATTATTCTGAGGTTATGTTCCACAGGTTTAGGGCTCCATCCTGATTTTTAGCTTTTCACCTTGTCCACTTCCCCTTAGTTAAGTCCCCTTGGCTAAATAAGAAGAGGTGACAGTATCAGCTCGTATTAGATTTGAGTTGACGTCACTGTAGACTTCAGAAGCACAACTTACCCAGAATGCACTGCTGCAATCTGACGTAGTTTCCTTTCAAATTAGTGGACAGATTTATTTATAATAATCATGTCATTAAATTTAAATCTTGTGGAGATTTTACTCTGAGCTCTTCATCTCCTCGGTTACTACGGCAACATGCCCATGCCAATATGGACATACTGAGCATTACATCACGCTCTAACTGCGTTCGAACGTTTTAATTCTTCTGTAAGATAAGAACTGGAGATTTTAGTGAACTGGTGATTGCTGAAGTTACTGTGAGCTTTAATTCCACATAACAGTGTAACTGATAGAAAGGAGAGTGAAAGTAAACAGTGTGGAGTCGTACTTGTAGGGAATGTGCTTGGAGCCGTTGACGAGGGCAAGAATGACGTTCCCGAGGGCCGAGAGAGACAGACACTGACTGGGCGTGGCACTCTCACGGGGTTTAGCCAACTCCTTCACACAGCTTCCCAAATCTATCAGGTGCAGACGACTGCGGCCTCCGGACACTGACACACACACACACACACACACACACACACACTGTTTACTTTTCTAGTCCTACATTCATTTTTTGTTCAGTTTTTATTTTAAGAAGATAAATCTGGTTTTAGTATGTTATGTTTAAATGTTAAAAATCCTCTCAGATACTGATTCTGATTTTATAGATATAGTTTTAGTCCAATTTGTTCACACATTTTTGCTAATTTCACATTTTTTCTGTTTAAAACAGTTTTTGTCTGTACTTTAAAACAGATTCAGAGGCGGAGCTACAGCTGAGCTCAGTTTATGATGTCACTAAATGAGATCAAGAGTTTTAGGACTGAATTTGTTGGATCCAGAACATTCCGCTAAAGCCACGCCCCTGACTTGCCCCTTTACACTTATTTTAACTCTTCCTAAAGCTGAGCAACTTCTACTGCAAGCAAAGCTTTTTTCTGCTACTCCTCCTAAAATATTTTACTCAATCATGACTCAGCTTCGAGTCACATGACATTCAGCTGCACACACACTAACCCTGGACATGTTATTTGGTCACTAGGGGGTGCTAGGGGGTGAAACAGGAAGTGACACCTTCTGCACAATGTTGGTACGGGTTTTTTGTCCTGAGGATAAGAGAGAACACGCTGTTTGATCATTAGGTGGTGCTCCAGGAAACAGGAAATGACATCATATCTGTAAGCGGGTCACACTCATGAACACAGATACTCACTTCCTCCTTTCCCGGTCTTCTCCATGCGGTACTGGTAGATGTGCAGCGTGAAGAGCATGTGTGAGTTGCGATGTTCGTCCTCGTCACACTCGGCTCGGCTGCTGTACCGCGCTGCGATGGCGGCGTCCAAAAAGAAGGCAGCTTTCTCTGCCGTCGGCGCTCGCAGCTCGCTCTGATTCTGCAGCTACACGACGAAAACACACTCACATATTACATACGAGTCCACAGCGTACATGTACAGAGTCAACTACACATCATGTAACATCAATATTTACTCCAGTGTTCACGCTCACAGCCTCAGCAGGGGGTCAGACCACTTATTTTTCACCTGCTTTCACAGTCTCCTTTTAACTTTCTTTCATTTTCTCTAATTACAGTAAAATGTAAAAATGTCCAAAAATTCCTCGTTAAGATTTGAATGTAGTACAAATAGATTTTAATCATCGGCTCACAGCGATAAGTGTTAATCCGCAGTGTTAATAAAGTGTTAATAAGCAGTGTTAATAAGCAGTGTTAATAAAGTGTTCATAAGCAGTGTTAATAAGCAGTGTTAATAAGCAGTGTTAATAAGCAGTGTTCATAAGCAGTGTTAATTAGCAGTGTTAATAAGCAGTGTTAATAAAGTGTTAATAAGCAGTGTTAATAAAGTGTTAATAAGCAGTGTTAATAAGCAGTGTTAAACACCGTCGCCTGTAAGCGAGGAGTCGAAGTTATTTTCGGAGATTGTTGCTAATTTTGCACATTTTCAGTCGACTCACATCAGAGAGAGTGAGAAACATTTTCCCTGTATTTTTATTTGTGAATAAAAGTCTTAATTAAAAAGAATAGATAAATAAATAAGTGAAGAGGATGTTTAGTGTTTAAGTTTCACTCGGCGACGGACTCGTGACTGTTTGAGGTTTTATTTGTGAATCAGATTAAAGCTGCTGTAAAGAGGATTACACTCTGATCATTTTGTCTGCAGAATTAATCCGTTTATCAGGTGAAGGTTTTTATCTCGACAGTGACGGCTTCATCCAGCTGAGATTTCCCTCACGCTGAAGTGCTGCTTTAACTTTAATCAAAGACGATAATGAGAGAAGAGAAAATCCATAATCACAGTAACCTCAGTACAGTGGCACATACACAGAAACACACACAAATCATTTGTTTACAGGAAGCTAACACACACACACACACACACAATTACGCTGTCTTCACATTACAATCCTCTTTGCACAGTTCTGGTGTTTTGCTCACATCAGATCTATCAGAGGGTTCACACTCGTACCTGGATCTGACCCTGAGATATCTGTCTTTAATGTGAACACAGCCGTCTCCTGAAACGCTCGTCTTTCAGCAGTGTGAACGCGCTGGCGGCCGTACAGCCGTCTCCTCACCTGCATGCCACAGATGGGGTCCTCACACAGGTAAACTCCAGGCGACTGGCCGTCCTGTAAACTGCCCGTGGCCACGTCGGACAGCAGGTCCTTCAGGTTCTCATCTTTCCCCCAGACCTCCACGGCGGAGACACGCACAGAGAACCGAGCGCCCGTCTTCTCCTTCCGCTCCGTAATGATCTTAAAGAGCCAGGAGATAGCGCAGGGGATAATGCCCAGGTTCTGCATGGAGTCGTCCTTCCCAATCATGGTGTAGGTTTTTCCTACACACACACACACACACACACACACACACACACACACACACTACTGTCAGACCCTCTCACGCTGGATGAGAGAAACCAGTCCAAATTATTAAAACAGTTTGCACTATTCCTAAATTATTACAAATAATCGAACTTTTTACAGCTTTTTAATTTTATTTTCAGTATAAATCGAACAGGAAATTTTACTCAGTCTTAAAATTTAAGTGCTAAACCACAAACTCACATTATAATAAACTAAACCTTAAGTCTTAGTCTCTTAACTCTTATTGACAAAGTGTGTGTGTGTGTGTGTGTGTGTCTGCAGGTTTCCATTCTAACCAATCCTGGAGCTTCACCTGTCTTTAATCAGTTCATCTTAATCTCTAATCAGCTCTCAGGTGTGTGTCCTGATT
>NC_069719.1:29520463-29522963 GCF_027358585.1 Pangasianodon hypophthalmus
TTTTACGAGCAGTAACACACGCTAACACACTAAGGCAGAATTAGCCACACGGCACACAACATGGCAGGTCATAAATTCATCTTGCGCTCGCTACAGGACCTTCTCCATCCTCGTCTCTGAGGAACGTGAGTGTAATTCTCATCCCTCACTCAGAGCTTAAACCAAACAGGGAGAATTCTTTAAAGCTAAAGCATCACACATTACAGGACTGAATAAAACAGATCACAGCTGAGAGACTCTTCACTGACATCATGACGAAGCCGCAGTGAAATGTAAAGCGTCACTGTTTTTCAGTTTAATCATTTTAGACTTTCAGCCTGAAGTTCAGTAGTGAGCAGCTCTCAGGCCCTGCTTAGTGTAAGTTAAGATTATTCACATCTCCACCATCAACATCTTCATTCATGTAGTGTATATATTTTTTATAGACTATATGGCCAAAAGTATTTGGACACCTGACCATCACACCTACACTGATGTTTGTTGAGCTCGCTGGACGTTCCATTCCAAAACCATGGGCATTAATATGGAGTCAGCTTTAGAGTTACGGCTCTTGTGTTAACCCAGACCCTGGAACTGAGGAACCCAGACCCTGAAAAACAGCTCCAGATCATAATCCCTCCTCCACCACACTTTACTATTGGCTGTGTGTGTTCCGCTAGTTAATGTTCTCCTGACATCCACCAAACCCAGATTAATCCATCAGACCAGTGAGACGTGATTCTTCGCTCCAGAGATGACGTCTCCACTGCTCCAGAGTCCAGTGTCGGTGCTTTACTCCACTCCAGCTCACGCTCGGCGCTGTGCAGTGATCTTAGGCTCGTGTGCAGCTGCTCGGCCATCAAACCCATTTCCTGAAGCTCCTGAAGCACAGTTCTTGTGCTGATGTTGCTTCCAGAGGCAGTTTGGAGCTCTGTAGTGAGTGATGTAACAGAGGATGGGTGATTTTTATCCTCCACGAGCTTCAGTACTCGGCAGCCTGCTCTGTGAGTCTGCGTGGTCTACCGCTTCGTGGCTGAGCTGTTGTTGCTCGTAGAGGCTTCCAGAAATTTCACAAACTGACTTGTGGTAAAGGCGACATCGTATGACAGCGCCACGTTTACAGTCACTGAGCTCCTCAGCACGACCCATTCTACTGCCAGTGTGTGTCTACGGAGACTGCATGGCTATGCGCTGGATTTTATTCACCTGTTAGCAGTGGGTGTGGCTTAAACACCTGAACATAATCACTAGGAGGGGTGCACATACTTTTGGCCATATAGTTTATTTTATAAGACACAGTGTCTGTTAGTGTAAGAGTCTCATCCTCGTAATCATCCTCATGACAATCAATTTACTGTTTCGGTATTCGTTAAAAACTTATTATTATTATTATTATTATTATTATTACAGATAAAGAAAAAATAGAACTCGTATTAGTCAAGAATGAGGAATGAAGGAACCTCATCAGAAAGTGAATTAGATAAAAACACTGTGTTTAATAATCTGTGAAATAATAAAACACACACTTTGTATAATTAATAAAATAAACTAAATAAATAATCAATAATAATAAATAAAAATTATAATGAAAATGACTGCAACCTTAAGCACATGAATAGACATGCAGAATGCTAACAAAAAACAAAACACACACACATGCACACGCACACACACATGCACACGCACACACACATGCACACAAACAAATGGATGCACACGCAGACACAGATGTGACTTTTCTCACCCAGTTTGGCGTGACCGAAACAGAAGACACACCCGTCAGCTCCGTTCACCACCGACTGGATCACCTCCGCTACTGTACCTGCACACACCTCTGCCTGTAACACACACACACACACACACTCCTCTTTTAGAAGGTATATTATTTCTTTCTAGCTAATGTTGCGCAGCTGAAACAGGAAGTGGAGCGCTCACCTGTGAGGCATCATGTGAGAAGGCAGAGTCAAACGTGAACATTTTGGGCGGGGCTTGGGTGGAGGCTCCTCGTTTCTGATTGGAGTTCTGCTGAGAAGTGGAGTTAGCGGCCGGGTCCATAATGCTCACCTGTTTCTTACGAGAGTCCACTTTCAGGAAGGAGCTGGACTCAGCGTGGGACACGGCACACACACGCAGCATCACCTTCACCTGGATATCAAAACACACACACACACACACACCTCCTGTTTTCTAAAGCACACAGCAGAGACATTTGTCCAGTGTAAATACCAACATTAGCATTTGAAGTTGTTCCTAATGAGACACACCGGGGAAATGAGACTCTGTAAAATGTCATGGCTCCGCCCACTTCATAACGAGACAATGTTCATTAATCAGGGTTTAAAAATTAGACGCAGTACAGCGTAAATCACAGCAGTGCTGAAGTGTGTGTAATTACACAGATATATCAGATTATCCTCTTTTATCAGATAATCCTCTCATTTATAATTATAATCAAATTCTATAATCGAGTTATTAATTTCACAGTCCTGCTTTCAATTTACAGAAATGTACAAAAATACAA
>NC_069719.1:29525463-29528248 GCF_027358585.1 Pangasianodon hypophthalmus
TGATCAACACAACACTACAACCAACACTACAGCTAACAATCTCTCTCTCTCCTCTCTCTCTCTGTACTCTTTATCTCTTTCTCTCTCTCTGTACTCTCATCTCTCTCTCTCTCTGTACTCTCTTTCTCTCTCTCTCTCTCTCTCCTCGTACTCTCCTCTCTCTCTCTGTACTCTCTCGCTCTGTACTCTCTCTCTCTCTCTCTGTTCTCTCTCTCTCTCTCTGTACTCTTTCTCTCTCTCTCTCTCTCTCTCTGTACTCTCTTCTCCTCTCTCTCTGTACTCTCTCTCTCTCTCTCTGTACTCTCTTTTACTCTCTCTCTCTCTCTGTACTCTCTCTCTCTCTCTCTCTGTACTCTCTCTCTCGTACTCTCTCTCTCTCTCTGTACTCTCTCTCTCTCTCTGTACTCTCTCTCTCTGTACTCTCTCTCTCTCTGTACTCTCTCTCTCACTCTCTCTCTCTCTCTCTGTACTCTCTCTCTCTCTGTACTCTCTCTCTCACTCTCTCTCTGTACTCTCTCTCTCTGTACTCTCTCTCTCTCTCTCTGTACTCTCTCTCTCTGTACTCTCTCTCTCTCTCTGTACTCTCTCTCTCTGTACTCTCTCTCTCTCTGTACTCTCTCTCTCTGTACTCTCTCTCTCTCTCTCTGTACTCTCTTTTACTCTCTCTCTCTCTCTGTACTCTCTCTCTCTCTCTCTCTGTACTCTCTCTCTCTGTACTCTCTCTCTCTCTCTGTACTCTCTCTCTCTGTACTCTCTCTCTCTCTGTACTCTCTCTCTCTCTCTCTCTGTACTCTCTCTCTCTCTGTACTCTTTATCTCTCTCTCTCTCTCTGTACTCTCTCTCTCTCTGTACTCTCTCTCTCTCTCTCTGTACTCTCTCTCTCTCTCTGTACTCTCTCTCTCTCTCTCTCTCTCTGTACTCTCTCTCTCTCTGTTCTCTCTCTCTCTCTCTCTCTGTACTCTCTCTCTCTCTGTACTCTCTCTCTCACTCTCTCTCTGTACTCTCTCTCTCTGTACTCTCTCTCTCTCTCTCTCTCTCTCTCTCTCTGTACTCTCTCTCTCTCTGTACTCTCTCTCTCTGTACTCTCTCTCTGTACTCTCTCTCTCTGTACTCTCTCTCTCTGTACTCTCTCTCTCTGTACTCTCTCTCTCTCTCTCTCTGTATCTCTCTCTCTCTCTCTCTGTACTCTTTATCTCTCTCTCTCTCTCTCTGTACTCTTTCTCTCTCTCTGTACTCTCTCTCTCTCTGTACTCTCTCTCTCTCTCTCTCTGTACTCTCTCTCTCTCTCTGTACTCTTTATCTCTCTCTCTCTCTGTACTCTCTCTCTCTCTCTCTCTCTCTGTACTCTCTCTCTCTCTGTACTCTTTATCTCTCTCTCTCTCTGTACTCTCTCTCTCTCTCTGTACTCTTTATCTCTCTCTCTCTCTGTTCTCTCTCTCTCTCTCTCTCTCTGTACTCTCTCTCTCTCTGTACTCTCTCTCTCTCTCTCTCTCTCTGTACTCTCTCTCTCTCTCTCTGTACTCTCTCTCTCTCTCTCTCTCTCTCTCTCTGTACTCTCTCTCTCTCTCTCTCTCTCTCTGTACTCTCTCTCTCTCTCTCTGTACTCTCTCTCTCTCTCTGTACACTCTGCAGAAGTTTTGATCTTTAACGTGTTCTTTATAAATAACTCAGATTAATGAGGAAGTGTTCTGAACATGTCATCTCACTGCATTAAACATTAAACTCCATCAGTGTGAGATTGTGTTTATTACAGAAGGAAACACTCTCTCCTGTCAGATGTGTGTGTGTGTGTGTGTGTGTGTTATTTCCCTTAGGCGCTAATGAGCTTTTCTGCAAATAGCATCACGAAAGGAAACAGAGAAAAGAAACAGAGTCTCGTGGGCAGAACTTCAGTCTTCTCTACACAAATAACACACACACACACACACACACAGGAAAACACAAATAACACAACTTCAGCTCGGATGTTGTACGTGATTCTGTCTCTCTGTTCGTGTGTGTGATCAGTTTTATCTGAGTTTATTAAACCACATCATTGATTATTAAAACACTCAGACATTTTCTAACCCACTTTCTGTAACAGGAACTGAGACTACAGCGGGCTGCAGTGGGTCTGACGGAGACGCGCGTGACGCCGCAGTGTGCGTCTGTCTCCTGTTTAATGGTGGTGCGTGACGCACATGCAGCAGAGGGGGCCAATATTACTGTCTCAGTGAAAATACACAAAATGGGTTAGGGTGAGGGTTCACTCCCTCACTCCCTCACTCATTCTCTCACTCCCTCACTCATTCTCTCACTCCCTCACTCATTCCCTCACTCCCTCCCTCACTCCCTCACTCCCTCACTCATTCTCTCACTCCCTCACTCATTCTCTCACTCCCTCACTCATTCCCCTCACTCCCTCACTCCCTCACTCATTCTCTCACTCCTCACTCATTCTCTCACTCCCTCACTCATTCTCTCACTCCCTCACTCCCTCCCTCACTCCCTCACTCATTCTCTCACTCCCTCACTCATTCTCTCACTCCCTCACTCCCTCCCTCACTCATTCCCTCACTCCCTCACTCATTCTCTCACTCCCTCACTCCCTCCCTCCTCACTCCCTCACTCCCTCACTCATTCCCTCACTCATTCTCTCACTCCCTCACTCCCTCACTCACTCCCTCACTCCCTCACTCATTCCCTCACTCCCTCACTCATTCTCTCACTCCCTCACTCCCTCACTCCCTCACTCATTCTCTCACTCCCTCCCTCACTCCCTCACTCATTCCCTCACTCCCTCACT
>NC_069719.1:29528448-29555948 GCF_027358585.1 Pangasianodon hypophthalmus
ACTGACAGCTGAGCCAAGGAGATGAAACAGCCAGGAGTGTGTGTGTGTGTGTGTGTGTGTGTGTGTGTGTGTGTGTGTGTGTGTGGTGGCGAATATGCTCCATAAGGACACTGATTCACTGTTTCACACTTCTGCTTCAGCCAAGCTACTGAACAGAACTTCACACTTCCTGGTGGCTAAGAATCATGGGAACTGTAGTGAAAAGGTCACAACTTTATACACATTATAACATTTACAAAGAGAGAGACAGAGAGACAGAGAGAGGGAGAGAGAGAGAGAGAGAGAGAGAGACAGACAGACAGAGAGAGAGACAGAGAGACAGAGAGAGGGAGAGAGAGAGAGAGAGACAAAGAGACAGAGAGAGACAGAGAGACAGAGAGAGGGAGAGAGAGAGAGAGAGAGAGACAGACAGACAGAGAGAGAGACAGAGAGACAGAGAGAGGGAGAGAGAGAGAGAGAGACAAAGAGACAGAGAGAGACAGAGAGAGAGAGAGAGACAGAGAAAAACTGAGCAGTTATTTATAATGTTCTACATGTTTTTCCATGTGTGTGTGTGTGTGTGTATTTTGCCGTTTCAGCAGTGTGAGTCAGAGCTAATGAAGACTTTATTCTCTCTCTCTCTCTCTCTCTCTCTGTTCCTCTCTCGTTCCCTCCTGCTGTTAGTGTGCACTCCATCATGTCACTGAGGGTTTGGAGAAGAAGGTCAGCACTGGGGGAGTACAGGAAAGAGGAAGAGCCGAGGAAGAGCGGAAGAAAATGGAGGATGAAAGAGAAAGAGAGAGGATGAGGATGAGTTATAGGAGGGAGAAGAGACTGGTGGAGATAAAAAAGGAGAGAAATATAAGAACAGAATAACGGAAGAAGAAGAAACGCAGTGAATGAGAACATGATGAAAATAAAACTGGGAGTGAGGAAGCAAAGGATATGAGAGGAAGAGAAAGAATAAGAGAAAAGGATGAGATGAAGGTGAGGGGGAAGGAAATGAAGGAGTTAAGAAGCAGAGCTGATGAAGGCTTGCTATCACTCTTCCACTCCCTTCATCCCTCACTCCCTCCCTCCTTTTAGTGAGCACTCCATCATTTTATGGCTGGAAAAAAGTGGATTCTTTTACAGCAGAAAGGGTTAGGGTTAATGTGTGTGCGTGTGTGTGTGTGTGTGTGTGTGTGTAAGAGAGTCTGTGAGTGTGTGTGATTGTGTGTGTGTGTGTGTGTGTGTGTGTGTATGAGTGTGTGTGTGTGTGTGATTGTGTGTGTGTGTGTTTTAAGTTCCAGTGTGTGCAAAGTGATGCTCTGTGATGTGTTTAGTGAATCATCAGTGCAGTGTTCACTACAGAGTGCACTGAGGAGTGTAGAGGGTGCTAGAGCACACAAACACACACACACACACACACACACACACACACAGGAGGACTGAGGACAGGGCAGAGCTTATGACATCAGCACAGTAATTTGCCAATTGTTATCTTGCTGTCTCACGAATATTTAATTTCAGATTCTCACCTGGCGAAGAAGGAAGCAGCAGCTGACGGTCCTGTGGAGGGCGCTGTAGTGGGCGGAGCCGGGGGCGGGACCAGGCGATCAGTGTTACAGCGGTTCAGTATGGTTTCACTCATGCACTCTTTATTACTGTCTGACATCTACACACACACACACACACCAGCACAGAGCAGCACAGAGCAGTACACAGTTTAAGAAGTGAGATCCTTATGCACAGGAGTGTGTAAACAAAAGGGCACTTCACCCCATATTAGGACACGACCGCCTCACCATCACACTCAGGGTTTAAACACAGTCACACAGATACGGCTGGAGTGAGGGAGACAATACCCAGACCCGTGTGTGTGTGTGTGTGTGTATGTGTGTGTGTGTGTTCCTCACTAGTCATGTATTAATGATAAAAGAGAGCAGCAGTGTTAATGCAGAGTGTGTGTGAGAGTCATGGTGCTGTGGATCATGTAGATATAATCAGGTTTATTTTTAAATCTCGTCTTACAGAAAGTCCTAAAAACACCAAAACATTCATTTTTATTTTTAAATAAACTTTATACAGCTTAAACTGTTTCAGATCAAAGTCAACCTGACTCCGCCCACACCTACATCACTCCTCCCACTTTAAGACTGGCATTGTAAATGAGAATGCTAATGACACTATTGTGATTACTGATGCTAACGTATTATTATTATTATTATTATTGAAGCTGATGGACAATTCGCTCTGAGAAGAATTGGAACAAATATCAGATGAGATCAATTATTAAACTTGACCTCAGAATGATTGTGTGTGTGTGTGTGTGTGTGTTTGCCCGCCCCAGGAAAAGGTGTGATGGATGGTAGAATGCAGCAGCCAAGTCTATAGGAGGATAATTTCTCTCTCTCTCTCACACACACACACACACACACACACACACACACACACACACATGCTCTGGCTCATACATTTTAATTAAAATAGAAACATGCCTCCCTGCAACAGCCTCCGCTACAATAACATCCTGACTCTCTCTCTCTCACACACACACAGATAGAGAGAGAGAGAGAAGGAGGAGGAGGAGGAGGAAAGGTCCTGCAGCTCCTACAGAATATACTATAAATGAAGTTTATTAGATCAGGAAATTAAACTGAAGTTATTGGGAATGTACTGATGAATCATTCTGAAGTCTAAGACGTATTTGTCTCCGTTATCAGTGATGATGCACACTACATTACACACCACAGAGTGACGAGGAGAGTGAAGAAGAGTGAAAAAGAGTGTACAGCAGTGTGAAAGATCTGAAGAGCTTGAATGCTGACACACACACAGCTCACAGTGCTTTTGCTGGATGTCATTATTTTTCTCTGCAGGATTTGGATTTAGATTTCTTCTGCAAGATCCCAAACGTCTCCTGCAGTGGCTTTATCACCTTCAGTGCTGAATTAATATCTCATCTTCACCTGAGAGACTGCGGAATCCTCAGCAACATCCTCCAGCTTCTCCCTGTGGGATCTGCAGGCCAGTGGGAGGATCCATCATCCACACAGAGAGTCCTGAGCTAACCCTGACGTCTCCTCCCAGACGGCTGTGTGTGGTGTACCTCCATCCTTATTAGACGCTGGCTCTTCTCCATGTGGAGGAGCTGCTGATCTCCTCATCCTGTCAGGAGACTAAACCCAGATGCCCTGCCGAGAAGCCTTGTTTTGATTAACCTAATTTTTCATTCGTTACCTAAATCTAATGATGGAAGCAGGAAGGAGAGCAGACAATAAATCAAGATCACACCCTCACTGCTCAGGAGATGACTTCACAACGATGGGTCAGGACAGTGACTGTACTGACACTGCCAGAGCGAACCTGTCATCAATCACACACTCGCATACTCACACACTCAGATAAAATACAAATTCCTCCACTTGGGGTGGGTTCTCCTCCTTCTACGGGAGAAAGCCAAGACCTCAGAACTGAAGATGCTGATCTGAAGACTGTCTCCTGTAAACCTCTCCACCACCTGATGTAAACCTCTCCACCAGCTGATGTAAACCTCTCCACCACCTCCTGTAAACCTCTCCACCACCTCCTGTAAACCTCTCCACCACCTGTTGTAGATATTCATGTGATGAAGCAAACAGGACTTTATCTGCCCATGCCATTCCTGATATTCACACCAGATACACTCCTGTGACAGTTATACCTCAACATCCTGCCCATGAAACTCATGAAGAAGAAAAACACTAAACATGTAACAAGAATGCTATTAAAACCCTCACTGTGTATGGACATGGACTGAAGAACGCAGCACCTCCTAGAGAACCTCACACCAAACACTTCAAGCCACAGACATATAAACCCTCTCCACATCCACAAAGAACATGAAGACTGAGTTGAAGATCTCCCTTTCCCCCCAAACTATGTGTAAATAGTGAAGAGCTGATCCACTATTTTACAGCCACGACAGAATCCACATGGTTCCACCTGAACCTGAGGTTCTACCATCACTCCCTGGAACAGACTTTCCAGTAGAGGCGGAAGGAGCATGACACACCAAAAATCTTGGGCAATATCACACTGTTTTGAAGTTCAGACGCACTGTTCATTAGGTCCACAGAAGTGTGTACAGGGTCTTCAGGTCCTACAACCTCGGAAGTGATGAAACCATTACAAAGTCAATCTCTGATCCAAGCTGCTGTGATATCAATACATTGAGGGACAAGTGATGACTGTCATAGATGTCCAGTAACATCAGGAAACTCAGGTAAGTTGCTCCTCCCACATGCTCAGGTAACATACAGGTACACATTCATTACTCAAGTTATGGACAACCTGCAACTTCGTAGCTTCATGACTCCTGCTAAGTGACTCATAACGCTGGAAGCCATCAGTTCCACCCTGAAAGTTGCAGTTTAGCGGCTTCTTGTCTGAGACAGCAGTCGCTCTAATTCTGTTCCTCAGTTATATCCAGGTGTGAATTACAGCAAAACATCAAATACGTAACACTATTCTAAACTGTGATGAAAGATTAAAGGTGTAATATCAAACTTCAGTGCTGTGTTTTCACTCCATAACCTCATGTTCCTGACACAGAGCTGCAGAGACGTGAAGTTCACCAAACACCATAATTAACATTCAGCTCATGAATTATTCATAAAATCAACATGCCTTTTTAAGGACTGTAACAGAATAAAAGCAGACTTCTTGTACAGAGAGAGAGACAGATAGAGAAAGACAGAGAGAGGCAGAGAGAGAGAGAGACAGATAGAAAGAGAGAAAGGCAAACAGACAGAGAGAAAGACAGATAGAGAGAGTCACTGTCGGCACGCCCCAAACCACACTCTCTCTCTTCACTATGGACATTCTAGTTGAAGACGTGTTTTCAACTAAAACTGTGAAGTCTGGAAATAGTGCACTACATTATGAAGGTGTGTGGTTTGGGACACAGCCCTAGTTTACGTGATGCGTATGTCGTACCTGATAAGGGAAGAGTGTGACTCCATTGGAGCGAGACAAGTGTGCAGGTGACCAGGTGTTCTCGGGGTGTGTGTGTGCCGGAGAGCCAGTCTTCTTCTCCACACCGAGTGTGTTGGGTTTGGTGCCATATTTGGTATGATGAGGGCTGCTAATGCTAACATTGCTAACGCTAGCGGGGGTGGTTGCACTGCAGGTTGATGAGACGCTGGAGGCCAAAACCGCACTGTTAGAGGAGGAGAAAGAAGTGACGGAATGGTAGGATCCGGGCAGGTGGGTAGGGGTGGAGCCTTGGATGAGGCTCCTCGTACCCACCAATGAGGCGAGAGAGGGCGGAGACCCAGGTGACACGTCACAGGTGAGCACCAATCGCACAGCTTCCTGTTTTAACTGGCTCAGGTGTGTGAAGCAAACATCACAGCGGCTCTCATGCTCGTTCCATGCTTTCCTCGGGCTGCTGGGAATCTGCAGCTTATCATGGAGGAGGAGAGAGAGCGATGGGTCCTGTAAAGAGAGAGAGAGAGAGAGAGAGAGAGACAGAAAGAGTGAGAGAGAGACAAAAAGAGTGAGAGACAGAGAGAGTGAGAGAGAGAGACAGAGAGAGGGAGAGAGAGAGAGAGTGAGAGAGAGAGACAGAAAGAGTGAGAGACAGAGAGAGTGAGGGAGAGAGGGAGAGAGAGAGAGACAGAGAGAGTGAGGGAGAGAGGGAGAGAGAGAGAGACAGAAAGAGTGAGGGAGAGAGAGTGAGAGAGAGAGACAGAAAGAGTGAGAGACAGAGAGAGTGAGGGAGAGAGGGAGAGAGAGAGAGACAGAGAGAGTGAGGGAGAGAGGGAGAGAGAGAGAGACAGAGAGAGTGAGGGAGAGAGGGAGAGAGAGAGAGACAGAAAGAGTGAGAGACAGAGAGAGTGAGGGAGAGAGGGAGAGAGAGAGACAGAAAGAGTGAGAGACAGAGAGAGTGAGGGAGAAAGGGAGAGAGAGAGAGACAGAGAGAGTGAGGGAGTGAGGGAGAGAGAGAGAGACAGAGAGAGTGAGGGAGAGAGGGAGAGAAAGAGAGAGACAGAGAGAGTGAGGGAGAGACAGAGAGAGTGAGACACAGACAAAAGAATTAACAAAAAGGAAGTCTGTTTCGTTCTTCACTATTATAAATCAATAAAACGTTGTGAAAACTATAGGAGCAATAACACATTTATCCATTTGTCTGTCTCTCTGTCTTTCTGTCTGCCTTTCTATCTGTGTGTTTATCTGTCTATCTGTCTGTCTAACTGATGTACTGTCTGTCTCTCTGTCTGTCATCATAAGAATGTGTATTAGTGCTTAATAACTGATGAAATATATCCCGTCCTCAGTTGTATACTCACTGTTGTACATGAATCTGCGTGTGTGTGTGTGTGTTACTATAATATGAGCAGTATTGGTACTGGTGTATTTGCGGTTATCTGTGTGTGTGTGTGTGTGTTAATGCTGTTAATGACTCTATTGCACACGCACACACACAGGTACAGCAGAGTTGATTTTCAGACTTCTCAATTACACTGTGAAAATTTTGATTCATAATTGATTCGTTTTATTTATTTGATCTTTTAAACGATTCATTTAAATAAACTGAACTCTAGTTCTCCTTCTTCTTCTTAACTCCTTTCATTCACACGGTTGTTTAGAACCAGTCGTTTTACTACACTACTCTCTGCAGGCTGCATTAATCTGAATCATCATTAGACTCTCCATATTGATCTGAATCTTTTAAACTACTTACTTAAGTGAAATTAAGTGAAATTAACTTTGTAAGTTTTGAGTAAATTTATTAATCTGATTTATTAGACTTTATTTCATTATTACATGATAATACTGTAAGTATTAAATAAGTAGTGTAGGGGTTAAGCGAGTAGTGTAGGGGTTAAGCCAGTAGTGTAGGGGTTAAGTCAGTATTGTAAGGGTTAAATCAGTAGTGTAGGGGTTAAGCGAGTAGTGTAGGGGTTAAATCAGTAGTGTAGGGGTTAAGCCAGTAGTGTAGGGGTTAAGCCAGTAGTGTAGGGTTTAAATCAGTAGTGTAGGGGTTAAATCAGTAGTGTAGGGGTAAGCCAGTAGTGTAGGGGTTAAATCAGTAGTGTAGGGGTAAGTCAGTAGTGTAGGGGTTAAGTCAGTATTGTAAGGGTTAAATCAGTAGTGTAAGTGCTAACTCAGTAGTGTAGGTGTTAAGTAAGTAGTGTAGGGGTTAAATCAGTAGTGTAGGGGTTAAGCCAGTATTTTAGGCATTATGTCAGTAGTGTAGGGGGTAAGCCAGTAGTGTAGGGGTAAGTCAGTAGTGTAGGGGTTAAGTCAGTATTTCAGGCATTAAGCCAGTATTGTAGGGGTTAAATCAGTAGTGTAGGGGTAAGTCAGTAGTGAAGGGGTAAGTCAGTAGTGAAGGGGTTAAATCAGTAGTGTAGGGGTTAAGCCAGTATTTTAGGCATTATGTCAGTAGTGTAGGGGTTAAGCCAGTAGTGTAGGGGTTAAATCAGTAGTGTAGGGGTAAGCCAGTAGTGTAGGGGTCAAATCAGTAGTGTAGGGGTAAGTCAGTAGTGAAGGGGTTAAATCAGTAGTGTAGGGGTAAGCCAGTAGTGTAGGGGTTAAATCAGTAGTGTAGGGGTTAAGTCAGTATTTCAGGCATTAAGCCAGTAGTGTAGGGGTTAAATCAGTAGTGTAGGGGGTAAGCCAGTAGTGTAGGGGTAAGTCAGTAGTGTAGGGGTTAAGTCAGTATTTCAGGCATTAAGCCAGTAGTGTAGGGGTTAAATCAGTAGTGTAGGGGTAAGCCAGTAGTGTAGGGGTAAGTCAGTAGTGTAGGGGTTAAGTCAGTATTTCAGGCATTAAGCCAGTAGTGTAGGGGTTAAATCAGTAGTGTAGGGGGTAAGTCAGTATTTCAGGCATTAAGTCAGTAGTGTAGGGGTTAAGTCAGTAGTGTAGGGGTTAAGCCAGTAGTGTAGGGGTTAAATCAGTAGTGTAGGGGTTAAGTCAGTATTTTAGGCATTATGTCAGTAGTGTAGGGGTTAAGTCAGTAGTGTAGGGGTTAAGTCAGTAGTGTAGGGGTTAAGCCAGTAGTGTAGGGGTTAAATCAGTAGTGTAGGGGTCAAATCATTAGTGTAGGGGTAAGTCAGTAGTGAAGGGGTTAAATCAGTAGTGTAGGGGGTAAGTCAGTATTTCAGGCATTAAGCCAGTAGTGTAGGGGTTAAATCAGTAGTGTAGGGGGTAAGTCAGTATTTCAGGCATTAAGCCCGTAGTGTAGGGGTTAAATCAGTAGTGTAGGGGGTAAGTCAGTAGTGTAGGGGGTAAGTCAGTAGTGTAGGGGTAAGTCAGTAGTGTAGGGGGTAAGTCAGTATTTCAGGCATTAAGCCAGTAGTGTAGGGGTTAAATCAGTAGTGTAGGGGGTAAGTCAGTATTTCAGGCATTAAGCCAGTAGTGTAGGGGTTAAATCAGTAGTGTAGGGGTAAGTCAGTAGTGTAGGGGTTAAGTCAGTAGTGTAGGGGTAAGTCAGTAGTGTAGGGGGTAAGTCAGTATTTCAGGCATTAAGCCAGTAGTGTAGGGGTTAAATCAGTAGTGTAGGGGGTAAGTCAGTATTTCAGGCATTAAGCCAGTAGTGTAGGGGTTAAATCAGTAGTGTAGGGGTAAGTCAGTAGTGTAGGGGTTAAGTCAGTAGTGTAGGGGTAAGTCAGTAGTGAAGGGGTTAAATCAGTAGTGTAGGGGTTAAGTCAGTAGTGTAGGGGTTAAGTCAGTATTTTAGGCATTAAGTCAGTATTGTAGGGGTTAAGTCAGTAGTGTAGGGGTTAAGTCAGTAGTGTAGGGGTTAAGTCAGCACGTGTGGTGTTAGTTAACTCAGCACACAGGTCTTAATTAGTTCATTACTCAGCTCACAGTAAGAGTCCACATTCATCCTGTAAAATTCTGATTACATCATCGCTGAGCTCTGAGCTCTCATCATCATCATCATCATCATCATCATCTATTAATATAAACCAGATTTTATCCAACCAGCCGGACTCACACACACACACACACACACACACACACACACACACACTCACACACACACACTCACTCACACACTCACACACACACATTCACTCACACACACTCACTCACACACACACACTCACACACACACTCACACACACACACACTCACATGCACACTCACACACACACACACACTCACACACACACACATCCGCACACACATCCGCACACACTCACACACACACTCACTCAAACATACACATACATAAACACTCACACACAAACACACACACATTCACACACACTCACACAAACACATATACACACTCACACACACACACAAACACACTCAGATTAGTGTGAGTATAACCAGATGTTTTACTACACACTCCCACAACTGTGTGTGTGTGTGTGTGTCTGTGAGTGCGTGTGTGTTTGCTCATTATTAGTTTACATATGTGTTCTCTGTGTAGATTCAGAGCTTCAGGCTGCAGCTGTTTTTACTGCTGAGTTTCCTACTTTAACACATCACACACTTTAATCAGAAACTCTTTCAACTCTATAAAATTTAGAAAAACACAAAAACTCCACAGTGCTGTAATTCTGTAAAAACCCAAGTGTGTGTGTGTGTGTGTGTGTGAGTCTCAGTGAGTCAGGCTGAATACACCACTCACTCCACCAATACACTCCATATTTATCCTGGCCATCACTCACACTAGCTTATGAGAGATTTCATTCATACCACAGTGTACGCACACACACACACACACACACACACACACACGTTTGTACAGGGAAACACAGGCGTCTATTGATGAGGTCACACAGAGCCTGCTCTGATCTCCACGTGTCAGTCAGGTTAGAGTCTGAGTGCACCTCTGAGTGCTCGTTATTGTACACTCATGTGGAGTGATCTGCCTCGCTGACGTGTCTGTGCTGCAGAGAGTGAGACAGGTGATGGAGGTGAGACAGAGAGAGTGAGACAGAGAGTGATCTGTGCTGCAGAGAGTGAGACAGGTGATGGAGGTGAGACAGAGAGTGATCTGTGCTGCAGAGAGTGAGACAGGTGATGGAGGTGAGACAGAGAGAGTGAGACAGGGAGTGATCTGTGCTGCAGAGAGTGAGACAGGTGATGGAGGTGAGACAGAGAGTGAGACAGAGAGTGATCTGTGCTGCAGAGAGTGAGACAGGTGATGGAGGTGAGACAGAGAGAGTGAGACAGGTGATGGAGGTGAGACAGAGAGAGTGAGACAGGTGATGGAGGTGAGACAGAGAGAGTGAGACAGGTGATGGAGGTGAGACACACTGCTGAGCAACGCAGGCTGTCTGATCCTGAAGTGTCCTTGACTGGCAGCGTAAACATACACGGCTCTAGAACGTAGAACTTCACACTGTTACACTGTAATGACTGGAACATTGTAGTTACGCTGTTAATGTGGTGAAGGTCAGGAGAACACTGTTGCTAGGCAACTGGGACATATGAACAAAATGACGCAGTCTGGCTAGACTGCACGTAGCAGTTAAGCGTTTTACACAGAAAGAAAGTGCAGATTTGAGACAGAGCCATCAGGAACATCGCCTTTTCCCTCAGATGTGCTCATGAATAAAGCATGACAATTCCACACCGCTTACACACGCACCGGAGAGAACCCAGTTAAAGCCCGGTGTTAATGTACAGTGTTAATGTACAGTGTTAATGTACAGTGTTAATGTGGTAAAGCCCGGGGTTAATGTACAGTGTTAATGTACAGTGTTAATGTGGTAAAGCCCAGTGTTAATGTACAGTGTTAATGTACAGTGTTAATGTACAGTGTTAATGTGGTAAAGCCCAGTGTTAATGTACAGTGTTAATGTACAGTGTTAATGTACAGTGTTAATGTGGTAAAGCCCAGTGTTAATGTACAGTGTTAATGTACAGTGTTAATGTACAGTGTTAATGTGTTAAAGCCCAGTGTTAATGTACAGTGTTAATGTACAGTGTTAATGTGTTAAAGCCCGGTGTTAATGTACAGTGTTAATGTGGTAAAGCCCGGTGTTAATGTACAGTGTTAATGTACAGTGTTAATGTGTTAAAGCCCAGTGTTAATGTACAGTGTTAATGTACAGTGTTAATGTACAGTTTTAATGTACAGTGTTAATGTGTTAAAGCCCGGTGTTAATGTACAGTGTTAATGTACAGTGTTAATGTGTTAAAGCCCAGTGTTAATGTACAGTGTTAATGTACAGTGTTAATGTACAGTGTTAATGTGTTAAAGCCCGGTGTTAATGTACAGTGTTAATGTACAGTGTTAATGTGTTAAAGCCCGGTGTTAATGTACAGTGTTAATGTACAGTGTTAATGTGTTAAAGCCCGGTGTTAATGTACAGTGTTAATGTACAGTGTTAATGTGTTAAAGCCCAGTGTTAATGTACAGTGTTAATGTACAGTGTTAATGTGTTAAAGCCCGGTGTTAATGTACAGTGTTAATGTACAGTGTTAATGTGTTAAAGCCCAGTGTTAATGTACAGTTTTAATGTACAGTGTTAATGTGGTAAAGCCCAGTGTTAATGTACAGTGTTAATGTGTTAAAGCCCGGTGTTAATGTACAGTGTTAATGTGTTAAAGCCCGGTGTTAATGTACAGTGTTAATGTGGTAAAGCCCAGTGTTAATGTACAGTGTTAATGTACAGTGTTAATGTGGTAAAGCCCGGTGTTAATGTACAGTGTTAATGTACAGTGTTAATGTACAGTGTTAATGTGGTAAAGCCCAGTGTTAATGTACAGTGTTAATGTACAGTGTTAATGTGTTAAAGCCCGGTGTTAATGTACAGTGTTAATGTACAGTGTTAATGTACAGTGTTAATGTGGTAAAGCCCAGTGTTAATGTACAGTGTTAATGTACAGTGTTAATGTGTTAAAGCCCAGTGTTAATGTACAGTGTTAATGTACAGTGTTAATGTACAGTGTTAATGTGGTAAAGCCCAGTGTTAATGTACAGTGTTAATGTACAGTGTTAATGTGTTAAAGCCCGGTGTTAATGTACAGTGTTAATGTGTTAAAGCCCGGTGTTAATGTACAGTGTTAATGTGTTAAAGCCCGGTGTTAATGTACAGTGTTAATGTACAGTGTTAATGTACAGTGTTAATGTGGTAAAGCCCGGTGTTAATGTACAGTGTTAATGTGTTAAAGCCCGGTGTTAATGTACAGTGTTAATGTGGTAAAGCCCAGTGTTAATGTACAGTGTTAATGTACAGTGTTAATGTACAGTGTTAATGTGGTAAAGCCCGGTGTTAATGTACAGTGTTAATGTGTTAAAGCCCGGTGTTAATGTACAGTGTTAATGTGTTAAAGCCCAGTGTTAATGTACAGTGTTAATGTACAGTGTTAATGTGTTAATGTAGCTGATGTGGTTTCTGGGTTCTAGGTTTTGTAGGTGATGTTCAGCTCTCAGGGAAACACCTCCTCATCGAATAATATTTATCTCCTTCAGTGATAATGTGGATCCATGACCATGAGGTACACACACACACACACACACACACACACACACACACACACACACACCCACACACACACACACAACAATAGTTTTACAGTACAATGCTAATGCTGCTAATGACACAATGCACAACTTCTTTTTAAAACTCACATCACTTAACGCTCAGAGTAACGATATAATGCTACAGCTAATCATTACACAATGCTAACAGGCTAAACACACATTTGCTAATTGACTGTGTTTAAATGAACAGCAGTGTGTTAGTGTGATTAGTGGTTAAAGTGCACTACATGCTGGGATTGGAACACAGCCGCTGTAGGGTTTATCTGCAGCGCTCCACTCGCTCCCTTCGGAGGCGTTAGTGTAAGGGGACAAACGGACATCTCACACTCCAGTGGACCTGTAATACATTATTCATTACTGCTCACACACACACACACACACACACACACACAATCTCATTATGCTGTGCTTTCTGTTTTCCCTCTGTGCGGAACGTGTGTGTGTGAGAGTGTGTGTGTGTGTGTGTGTCCTCACCCTCACTACACCCTCCCCCACCTCTCTCTCATCACACCTTCTCTCCATCTATTTCTGTTTCTTTTTTCTCTCTTCCATTTCCTCTCTCTCCGTCTCTCCATTGCACATTCCCAGCTTGGTTACTCTCTCTCTCTCTCTCTCTCTCTCTCTCTCTCTTTCTCTGTCTGGTTTTTCTTTTACCCTTTTCCTCCCTCCAGCTCTCTCTCTTTCCTTTCTCTTTTCTTTCTTATACCATTTCTTCCACCCTTTCTCTTTCCTCTCTCTGTCACTCTTTTTCTCTGCCTCCTTTTCCCTTTGTGTCCTTTTCCTTCAAAGTGCAATCAAGGGAAATGAAGAAAAAGAGAAAGTAGACAGACTTCAGTAGCGTTGTCTCTCAGTGAGATTCCACACATCAGTGTTCAGACCTCAGACGGAACTACAGACTTAATCACTATTCAGTGTTAATGAACATATAGCATAAGTTACTCTTTATGGCCAAATGTTTGTGGAAATTCCAAACCCAGATTAATCCATCAGACCAGTGAGGCGTGATTCTTCGCTCCAGAGATGACGTCTCCACTGCTCCAGAGTCCAGTGTCGGTGCTTTACTCCACTCCAGCTCACGCTCGGCGCTGTGCAGTGATCTTAGGCTCGTGTGCAGCTGCTCGGCCATCAAACCCATTTCCTGAAGCTCCTGAAGCACAGTTCTTGTGCTGATGTTGCTTCCAGAGGCAGTTTGGAGCTCTGTAGTGAGTGATGTAACAGAGGATGGGTGATTTTTATCCTCCACGAGCTTCAGTACTCGGCAGCCTGCTCTGTGAGTCTGCGTGGTCTACCGCTTCGTGGCTGAGCTGTTGTTGCTCGTAGAGGCTTCCAGAAATTTCACAAACTGACTTGTGGTAAAGGCGACATCGTATGACAGCGCCACGTTTACAGTCACTGAGCTCCTCAGCACGACCCATTCTACTGCCAGTGTGTGTCTACGGAGACTGCATGGCTATGCGCTGGATTTTATTCACCTGTTAGCAGTGGGTGTGGCTTAAACACCTGTGGCCATAAAACTGAGGCGTGTCTCAGTTACACATGATTCTGACCTTGAACTTAAGTCCAAACCCCGATTTTTTACAGATAAAATCATGAATGAAGTTAAAGTTTCTCCGGAAGTGCAGCAGAGGAGCGCTCGTTTTCTTTACAGGACAGCACATCGAATTAACACAAACACTGACTTTATTTTTATTAATTCAACAAATCAACATAGTGAATTAAAGAATATGACACTAATGTTACTGTTTCACTGTTTAAAAGTGAACTGAACACATTGTGTGTGTGTGTGTGTGTGTGTGTGTGTGTGTAATGTTTCTAACAGAGCTGTCAATCTTCATGCATTTACACAGAGACTCATTTTACTCTGAGCCTAATTACTGGAGATGGTTGCTATGGCAACTATCTGATTCTAATACAAGTTTTATATTAATCTATTGTCAACACACACATATTTACACACACACACACACACACACATTCATATATAACAGACTCCCAAAAACAAGAAATTAGTGCTGAGTGCACTTTCTACTTTCTTCAACTTAAGTTGTAAAACACTCACACACTGACACACAACACACACTGATACACAACACATACACTGACACACAACACACACACTGACACACAACACACATTGACACACAACACACATTGACACACAACACACACACTGACACACAACACACATTGACACACAACACACACTGACACACAACACACACTGACACACAACACACACACTGACACACAACACACTGACACACAACACATACACTGACACACAACACACATTGACACACAACACACACTGACACACAACACACATTGACACACAACACACACACTGACACACAACACATACACTGACACACAACACACACTGACACACAACACACATTGACACACAACACACACATTGACACACAACACATACCCTGACACACAACACACACTGACACACAACACATACCCTGACACACAACACACACTGACACACAACACACACACTGACAGGCTAATAAACCTCAACAGCTTTCAGCTGGACAAACACCATCACACACAATACTACACTCTGCTCTCCTTTACACAACACACATAGTATAGAACACAGTGCAGCAACAACACACACCTGAAGAGAGAGAGAGAGACAGACAGACAGACAGACAGACAGACAGAGAGAAAGAGAGAGAGTGCTGCTGCGTTGACTTGAGGTATTCTCACCTCAACGTCTTTATCATTCCGTTTATTCACACAATCCTGGAACTACTAACCTCTAACTGCTGTGTCTGTCTTTCCCTGTCCCTCTGTCTCTCTCTCTCTCTCTCTCTCTCTCTCTGTGACAATGATAAATTGCTCTGTGTTGGGTTGGTAATCCATCTTCACACACTCTCAGGTCCAAAAGCACTCTCTCTCTCTTTCTCTCTCTTTTTCCTGTTCCCTCAGTCTAACGCCTCCCCTTCACTCTGACCCCCTTCGTTCAAGGAGACTGAGTTTACTAATGCTGCAGATAACTAACTCCATAGAGACAGACAGGCGGTGAGACAGAGAGATAGACAGAGAGACAGACAGGTGGTGAGACAGAGAGATAGACAGGTGGTGAGACAGAGAGATAGACAGGTGGTGAGACAGAGAGATAGACAGGCGGTGAGAGAGAGATAGACAGAGAGACAGAAAGGCGGTGAGACAGAGAGATAGACAGAGACAGACAGGGGGTGAGACAGAGAGACAGACAGGCGATGAGACAGAGAGATAGACAGAGAGACAGACAGGGGGTGAGACAGAGAGACAGACAGGCGATGAGACAGAGAGATAGACAGAGAGACAGACAGGCGGTGAGACAGAGAGATAGACAGAGAGACAGAAAGGCAGTGAGACAGAGAGATAGACAGAGAGACAGACAGGTGGTGAGACAGAGAGATAGACAGAGAGACAGAAAGGCGGTGAGACAGAGAGATAGACAGAGACAGACAGGGGGTGAGACAGAGAGACAGACAGGCGATGAGACAGAGAGATAGACAGAGACAGACAGGGGGTGAGACAGAGAGACAGACAGGCGATGAGACAGAGAGATAGACAGAGAGACAGACAGGGGGTGAGACAGAGAGACAGACAGGCGATGAGACAGAGAGATAGACAGAGAGACAGACAGGCGGTGAGACAGAGAGATAGACAGAGAGACAGAAAGGCAGTGAGACAGAGAGATAGACAGAGAGACAGACAGGTGGTGAGACAGAGAGATAGACAGAGAGACAGAAAGGCGGTGAGACAGAGAGATAGACAGAGAGACAGACAGGTGGTGAAACAGAGAGATAGATAGAGAGACAGACAGGCGGTTATACAGAGAGATAGACAGAGAGACAGACAGGGGGTGAGACAGAGAGACAGACAGGCGATGAGACAGAGAGATAGATAGAGAGACAGACAGGCGGTGAGACAGAGAGATAGACAGAGAGACAGAAAGGCAGTGAGACAGAGAGATAGACAGAGAGACAGACAGGTGGTGAGACAGAGAGATAGACAGAGAGACAGAAAGGCGGTGAGACAGAGAGATAGACAGAGAGACAGACAGGTGGTGAAACAGAGAGATAGATAGAGAGACAGACAGGCGGTTATACAGAGAGATAGACAGAGAGACAGACAGGTGGTGAGACAGAGAGATAGATAGAGAGACAGAAAGGTGGTGAGACAGAGAGATAGACAGAGAGACAGAAAGGTGGTGAGACAGAGAGATAGACAGAGAGACAGAAAGGCAGTGAGACAGAGAGATAGACAGAGAGACAGAAAGGTGGTGAGACAGAGAGATAGACAGAGAGACAGAAAGGCAGTGAGACAGAGAGATAGATAGAGAGACAGACAGGCGGTGAGACAGAGAGATAGACAGAGAGACAGAAAGGTGGTGAGACAGAGAGATAGACAGAGAGACAGAAAGGCAGTGAGACAGAGAGATAGATAGAGAGACAGAAAGGTGGTGAGACAGAGAGATAGACAGAGAGACAGAAAGGCGGTGAGACAGAGAGATAGACAGAGAGACAGACAGGCGGTGAGACAGAGAGATAGACAGAGAGACAGAAAGGCAGTGAGACAGAGAGATAGACAGAGAGACAGAAAGGCGGTGAGACAGAGAGATAGACAGAGAGACAGAAAGGTGGTGAGACAGAGAGATAGACAGAGAGACAGAAAGGTGGTGAGACAGAGAGATAGACAGAGAGACAGAAAGGCAGTGAGACAGAGAGATAGATAGAGAGACAGAAAGGTGGTGAGACAGAGAGATAGACAGAGAGACAGAAAGGTGGTGAGACAGAGAGATAGACAGAGAGACAGACAGGTGGTGAGACAGAGAGATAGACAGAGAGACAGAAAGGCAGTGAGACAGAGAGATAGACAGAGAGACAGAAAGGCAGTGAGACAGGACTTCACACTTGGTGTGTTTTGTACAGAAAAGTGCTTTTTGTGTTGATATGAGGAATAAATTCATCTCCTGCTGTAACCATGGCGATGCTGTAACCATGGTGATCTGACAGCTAGTGTAGCTACATTACTTTAATGATTCATGATTAAAGACCTGATTTATTTCTCAGTATTTATCTCCACTGTACTGAGGCTCAGACCGCGACACTGGGCTGGTTTTAGCTGCAATCTGAAAAGGTTCCTGATGTTACTCAATTTTTACTAAACTGCTACGCCCTCCAACCTCGAACTCTCCACCCTAACCCCTCACTCAAACCCTCCACCCTAACCCCTCGCTCAGACCCTCCACCCTAACCCCTCGCTCAGACCCTCCACCCTAACCCCTCGCTCAAACCCTCCACCCTAACCCCTCGCTCAGACCCTCCACCCTAACCCCTCGCTCAAACCCTCCACCCTAACCCCTCGCTCAGACCCTCCACCCTAACCCCTCACTCAGACCCTCCACCCTAACCCCTCGCTCAGACCCTCCACCCTAACCCCTCGCTCAGACCCTCCACCCTAACCCCTCGCTCAAACCCTCCACCCTAACCCCTCGCTCAGACCCTCCACCCTAACCCCTCGCTCAGACCCTCCACCCTAACCCCTCGCTCAGACCCTCCACCCTAACCCCTCACTCAAGCCCTCCACCCTAACCCCTCGCTCAAACCCTCCACCCTAACCCCTCGCTCAGACCCTCCACCCTAACCCCTCGCTCAGACCCTCCACCCTAACCCCTCGCTCAGACCCTCCACCCTAACCCCTCGCTCAGACCCTCCACCCTAACCCCTCGCTCAGACCCTCCACCCTAACCCCTCACTCAAGCCCTCCACCCTAACCCCTCGCTCAAGCCCTCCACCCTAACCCCTCGCTCGAACCCTCCACCCTAACCCCTCGCTCAGACCCTCCACCCTAACCCCTCGCTCGAACTCTCCACCCTAACCCCTCGCTCAGACCCTCCACCCTAACCCCTCGCTCAAGCCCTCCACCCTAACCCCTCGCTCAGACCCTCCACCCTAACCCCTCGCTCAGACCCTCCACCCTAACCCCTCGCTCAGACCCTCCACCCTAACCCCTCACTCAGACCCTCAGTAGCCTCAGTATTTACAGATAAACTGTTGCGCCATGTTTGATGACATCATCCTGTCTATATAGTAGTGTAGTTTTATATAATTGTGTAGTTTTATATAATTGTGTAGTTTTATATAGTTGTGTAGTTTTATATAGTAGTGTAGTTTTATATAGTTGTGTAGTTTTATATAATAGTATAGTTTTATATAGTTGTGTAGTTTTATATAATAGTATAGTTTTATATAGTTGTGTAGTTTTATATAATAGTGTAGTTTTATATAGTTGTGTAGTTTTATATAATAGTATAGTTTTATATAGTTGTGTAGTTTTATATAATAGTATAGTTTTATATAGTTGTGTAGTTTTATATAGTTGTGTAGTTCTACAGTGGATATAAAATTTTACACTCCTGTTACAATGGCGGGTTTTTGTGATATAAAAAAAATTAAACCAAGATGAATCGTGTCAAAACCTTTTATACTCTCAATGTGACATTACAACGTATAAAAATTAAGTGAAAAACAATCAGATACTTTTTAGAGAAAAAAGGAAAAATAAAAACTTACAATAATCTAGTTGCATAAGTATACACACCCCTAAACTAATACTCGGTGAAGCAGATTTTGATTTTATTCCACCACTCAGTCTTTTTCAGTTTTTGGAACATCTTCACTTGGCAATATTTTCTCAAAAACATTCTATATCCATCAGACTGTAAAGTCATCTCCTGTGCACAGCTGCTTCAGGTCACTCCACAGATGTTTAGTTGGATTCAGGTCTGGACTCTGGCTCGGCCATTCAGAAACACTGATCTTCTTTTGCTGAAGCCGTTCCTTTGTTGATGTGGATGTGGGCTTTGGGTCGTTGTCGTACTGAAAGGGGAAACTCCTTTTCATCTTCAGCTCACTAGCAGACACCTGAAGGTTTTGCACTAAAATCGACTGTTTTTTGTAGCTATTCATGATTCCCTCCACCTTGATAAAAGCCCTTGTTCTGGCTGAGGAAAAGCAGCCGTAAAGCACGATGCTGCCACCACCATGCTTCACCGTGGGGATGGTGTTCTTTTGGTGCTGTGCTTTTTTTTGCACCAAACATAACTTTTAGAATTATGGAATTATTGTACCTTTTGGAATTGGTCTCATCAGACCATAACACATTTTGCCACATGGTTTGGGGTGATTTAGTTGAACTTGGAAGTTTTTTGTGAGAAAAGGCTTCCGTCTAGCCGTCCAAGCTTTTTTATATCCACTGTATATATTAGAGCTCTGTCTGACAACAAACACCTAAACCCTAACCACAAATAGTGTGCTAAACTAGGGCACTATCTGTAGTAAACCAGCCACAGTGAACCCATCCCAGTTACCATGACTACCTGTTAAGTCCCTCACACACACTTCTGTAGTGAGCAGTGTGATGAAATGCAACCCCTAGTGCACTATTTTTACACACTACTGAGCAGTGTGTGGTTTGGGACGTGGCCTGTGATTTTACAAGGTAAAAAGGTCAGAACAGAACTTCCTGTCATTCTCTTTGTCTCACCTGTTAAAGTGCACTGAGTCAGCGCAGGAACGCACTAAACAGGCCTATAAAACACACCATGTGTGTGTGCGTGTCAGTGTCTGTGTGTGTCTCTCTCTCTCTCTGACAGTGTGCTATGCAGGGTGTATAAGACATTATTAATATCATAAACCGTATCTAGTGCACTTGTATAAGGAGTAGGAAGCTCACTGCATAGGGATTTACAGAGTAGTGCACTTTGTAGGGTGCAGAGGGAGGGACTTTCCTCTCTTAGTTAATAAAAACCTCCTGCATTTGACTCCTTTCCTACTGAGGAGTAAATACTTTGCCTTTAGAGGTCAGTAAAAGTGAAGAGGGGTCTACAGCGGAGTTTACGAGCTCAACTGAATGCCCTGTTTTACACACACACACACACACACACACACACACACATGCACATGCAAACATGCACACACATACATGCACACACATACACACACACGTGCACACACACACACGCACACGCACACACACCAATACGCATTCACACACACGCACACACACATACACACACATGCACATGCAAACATGCACACACATACATGCACACACATACATGCACACACATACACACACACGTGCACACACACACACACACACACACACACACACGCACACACACCCATACGCATTCGCACACACGCACACACACATACATGCAGAAAGAGAGAGGGTGTTCTAGACATTACGTGTGTAAGACGTTATTAATGTTATGGACCCTATGTTGTGTGCATATGTTACAATCAGAAAGTGTTTGTTTATGTGGGCGGGGCCTGAGCATTAGCTGGTGTTTGATTGGATGCAGATGAACATAGTGCAGGATGAGGACTAGTCAGAGACTGTTTATTAATGAGGTGTAAAATTAAATATCTACAGATGAGATAAAGATCTGAAACACTGAGTCTGGTTTCTCACAGATTCACATCCTGCTGAGGCCACCATTTTATTTTTTCACAAAGTAAGTGCCCCCCCAACCCCCTGAGAAAACACACACACAAATGTCTCAATGCAGATGTTCTTCATGGACTGATGGATCTCATCATCTATCAATGAGCTGAACTAAAACACAGCTGATGCGTCAGAGAGAGAGACAGTGAGTCATCAGCACAGTGAGATGATTAAACCACACACACACACAAACACACCCACACAAAACGCAAAACACACACAGCACACATGAACCCTAAAAACTGTGTTTAAATCCTACCTTGGAGGAGTAAGGTCCGGGGAGGAGCAGTTTGGCCGCTTGCTTCTTCAGCTCCACCAGGCGGCCGGTGCAGGTATCACACCATGTTCCTCTCTCAGAACCCGGAGAACTACCACTGCCCGAGGCCGGAGAGCCTGTACCGAACCCTGGAGAACCTCCCAGAGAACCTGGAGAACTCGTCCCAATCCCTGGAGATACAGTGCCCGGAGAGCTGGAGAAAGAACCCGGGGAGGAGGTTCCAGAGCCGGGGGAGGGGGCGCCTGAGGAACCGGGAACAGAGCGAGCTCCCTCAGGAACTGGGCGGAACCCAGAGCGAGACTCCTCACATGCTTTACGGTACCACGAGTCCGGCGAGAACGAGGCCGATTTGGTAGGAGAACCATCCGTCATCTAATGAGCACAAAAAGAGAGAACAGTAATCAGCTGAAACTCATGACTTTACTGTAGAAAACAGCGAGGAAATAAACACGTGGAAAAAACACACTGCTCAGCTGTGTTTACATCTCAGCTGTCAGTCATGTTATAGCCCCGCCCCCAAGCTGCACTGCATCCTCTACGTTCTCTAGTTAAAGCTACAGGAGGAGGACCTCCCACCCTGAAAGTGACACTGTGTGTGTGTGTGTGTGTGTGTGTGTGTGTGTTTCCTCTCTGTGTACAGACTCACACTTATAATAATAATAATAATAATAATAATAATAATAATAATAACGCAGTCTATCATTAGTTTAATAAATGTACAACTTGAGAATTTTATCAAGATTAAAAGCGTGTGTGTGTGTGTGTGTGTGTGATTAACCCTCACAGAGAGAGAAATCTGTCATCTGATTATAATAAAAACACAAATTAGCTGTGAGGAATGCAGTACGCTAACATGTAGCCTGAGCAGCTCTATAATAATCACATTTCCACTCGCTACGCTGCAACAACATCAGATTTCCTTCATGGTTCAGGTTTTAAAAAGCGAGGACACACATTTACACACGGCTCTGAGAATCGTCTGGATGTGATTTTATCTGTAAACACTCACCGATCAAAATAAAACAGAATAAAAGTGATAAACTACTCAGAGATGCATTCTGAAACACGATTCATTAATTTCATAAACGAAGAGCTTCAGTGTGTAAAACACGTAAATTACAGTAAAGTGTAAAATCCCTGGTGTTTAATTAACACGGCCACTTCAGCTGAACACACACAGCGTAGGAGTTCATGTTAAAGTTCATGTTAATTAAACTCAGGGGAATTTTTATAGTGTTCAGTATCTAATACTGCACGTTTATACACACACACACACACACACGCATACGCTTGCTACAGCACGCTGTATTAATATTAATATGCTGTTAAATAAATAATAAATAAATAAACGGATGAACACGTGTAGGGTGCTAATAGTTTTTATACTTAATTAGAATGTCATTTTGTCATCACAGAATTAAAGCAGCTTTCCACGCAGCAATAATCCACACAATAACCATCACATTTGATTTCCACATGAACGGTACAGAACCGGTCCATTCTGGTTCTCCAAAGTACCAACTATATAAACGGTACCCCAAGTGGTGCTTCAGGTCCGTGAGCACTAAAGAGTGTGAAAGTTTTCTCAGGTGAAAGAGATAAATGTTCAAAAGCCCTGAGGGTCACAGCACAGAGACTCAGAGAGGTTACCCCTTTAGTACCTTTAGTACCCTTATTTCTGACTGAGTTACTGCAGCAGCTCTGAAGTTCACATTAAAACAGCAGTATGTGTGTGGCTTCGATCTGTCCTCCACAACAGATCAGAGAGGAACACAGTGTGTGAGTGTGTGTGTGTGTGTGTGTGTGTGTGTGTGTGTGTCAGACTTATAAACTGTGTAACTGCAGAATGTTGGACTGAAAGCTGTGAGCCGGTAATCATCTTCTACTGGCTTTAATTTATTTTAGATCCTACACACACACTCACTCACACACACTCATACACACACACTCCATTAATATTCAGCAGCAGGCCTCAGGATCACATGCAGCGATATCACACGCTGTAAATTCTGAAACACACTGCTTCCAAACACGTCCTCACTTCTTCTTCTCTCAAGTATCTCATTGCTTTAAAGCCGTAACAGTGACGCAGGCTGGACGCGAGTACCGTAAGTACTACCAGGACCACAAGCTGAAATCTGTCTGTGTTTATAGATGTTCAGCTTGTACACAATTAAAAACACACAATTCTGATTTAACGCTTTTCAGATCATTAAAATGTGCAGAAACAGAACAGTATATAAATGTGAAATCGTCTGTGTACAAAAGTTCAGCTCCATGTTTATATCTCGCTTTATAACGTGTTATAACAGGTGTATAAGCACATCTTCAGTAAGTGTGAATCCTGCGGAACAGTGAAACAGTGAATCAGGTCCTGCTCTAAATGAACTTCACTTCCATCTACAGACTCCATGAATACTCCGTGCACAGAGATGCTCAGCTGTATACGTCACCTACACACTCACAGTAAACAGGTACTAACTGTACCGCTCCTTGTCTCGGGGCCGCTACACTTATGTTTTGTACCTTTAATGTGCATCTCTCACCTGTACATGTGGACACATTTAAAAAAACATTTAAATGGACTGGAATTACTTTATACAGTAAAGTGTTGAATGTTCAATACACACATTTCTAGGTAACAAAAATACATATTAAAGGTACTAAAGGGGAAGATTTCATGGTACCACACCAGCAGCTAGGACCAGTACCGTTTAGTACCTTTCTGAGAGACATTTAGTATCAGAACACTGCAGCAGTGTGTGTCTGTCTCAGTGTTGTGTGTGTAAACACTGTGTGTGTGTGTGTGTGTGTTTGTGTAACATTAATTTCATTGTGTATAAACTAAACATCTTGTTTTTGTGCTTTCAGTAGAACTAGAAGCTCTGCAACAATCTGTCTCTCTCTCACCTGTCTCACTCTCACCTGTCTCTCTCTCTCACCTGTCTCTCTCTCACCTGTCTCTCTCTCTCACCTGTCTCACTCTCACCTGTCTCTCTCTCTCACCTGTCTCTCTCTCACCTGTCTCTCTCTCACCTGTCTCACTCTCACCTGTCTCACTCTCACCTGTCTCTCTCTGCTCTAAGCTGGAGATCTTTCTGCTCCTGTTTTAAACGCACTTCAGATCCATCAGTCGCCTCGCGCATCCATCTACAGGCCTCATTAATATTCATGAGCGCGTGACGCATAAATAATAAAATAAAAAATAAAATAAAATGCCCCCTCACCGTGTGTTTCCGGTTCCTGCCGCTCCTCTCTTTATTCCCGCTCACAGAGGTCATGCTGAGATTCTCCCAGATATTCTCTCTAAATTATTAAATCACATCCACGCGCGTGAAGGAGATTATTCCTGCGCGCGCCTCCGTCTCAGCGCCATGCGGGAAAACTCTCCATCACCTTTACGCATGTCCACGCGCACACACACACACACACACACACACACACACTCTTCCTCTGTCCCGTTTCTCCAAAATTCCCAGAATGCAAACAGAATCCCGAGCTCCGGTTTTCAGCGCGCGTGCAGGAACGGCGCCACGACAGTGAACGCCATACAGGTCTGCGCGCGCGCCTCTACTGCATGCAACACACACACATACACACACACACACATACACACACACACACATACACACACACACACATATACATACAGTCTCTCTCTCTCTCTCTCTCTCTCTCTCTCTCGTTTTAAAACCAGAGGCTCGCGCACATCTGGATGTGGGCGGAGTCTTTCCGCCCCTTTGCTTATTAAATGACGTGTGGGCGTGACCTTACACTCTCTAAACACACACACACACACACACACACACACACACACAAGAAGTGATCTGTTGGACACAGTGACATTTAGAGTAGCGCGTGACCGTGTTTAAACTCGACATTTCACCTACAAATGTCATAAATTTGCATTTACACACTGTAGTAGTGTGTGTGTGTGTGTGTGTGTGTGTGTGTGTGTGTGTGTGTGTGGGTTAGACGGTCACACGGCGCCCCCTACTGACATTTTGCACACACACACACACACACACACACACACACACACACACACACACACACACACTAATTTTGTATAAAAGATCACAAACTGGGTGTTAAAGACTCCATGAAAAGCTTCTTAGCTCGGACTTGGTGTTGATGCATTTCCTTCTGAATCAGTCAGAGTGATGGCGTGTTGAAGCGATTTACACAACAGCCAATAGCGTTTGAGACAGGCTAGGCCACGCCCCCGCCCAGTCTAACACACATGACAGTAGCTTAGAGAGCTAAACACGGAGAGCGGTGAGGACTTTCACTACAGAGTCTCACTGAATCTCACAGAGTCTCACAGAGTCTCACAGAGTCTCACTGAATCTCACAGAGTCTCACTGAGTCTCACAGAGTCTCACAGTCTCACTGAGTCTCACTGAGTCTCACAGAGTCTCACTGAGTCTCACTGAGTCTCACAGAGTCTCACTGAGTCTCACTGAATCTCACAGAGTCTCACTGAGTCTCACAGAGTCTCACTGAATCTCACAGTCTCACTGAGTCTCACTGAATCTCACAGAGTCTCACTGAGTCTCACAGAGTCTCACTGAATCTCACAGAGTCTCACTGAATCTCACAGAGTCTCACTGAGTCTCACAGAGTCTCACAGTCTCACTGAGTCTCACTGAATCTCACAGAGTCTCACAGTCTCACAGAGTCTCACTGAATCTCACAGAGTCTCACTGAATCTCACAGAGTCTCACAGAGTCTCACTGAATCTCACAGTCTCACTGAGTCTCACTGAATCTCACAGAGTCTCACTGAGTCTCACTGAATCTCACAGAGTCTCACTGAATCTCACAGAGTCTCACAGAGTCTCACTGAGTCTCACTGAATCTCACAGAGTCTCACTGAATCTCACAGTCTCACTGAGTCTCACTGAATCTCACAGAGTCTCACTGAGTCTCACTGAATCTCACAGAGTCTCACTGAATCTCACAGAGTCTCACAGAGTCTCACTGAGTCTCACTGAATCTCACAGAGTCTCACTGAATCTCACAGTCTCACTGAATCTCACTGCTGGAGTCGGAGCGCAGAGAGAGATCTGTGTTCCCTATCAGCGAGGTTCAGGATCTCTCTCTCCCTCTCTCTATCTCTCCCTCTCTCTCTCTCTCTCTCTCTCACACACACTCTCTCGCTCTTTATTAAACAGCTCCAAGCTGGTGAAAGTCACATGATCACACACACAAACACAGCCAAACACACACACACACACACACAGCCAAACACACACATATACACACTCAACCAAACACACACACAAACACAGCCAAACACACACACACACACACAGCCAAACACACACATATACACACTCAACCAAACACACACACACAAACACAGCCAAACACACACACACACAGCCAAACACACACAAACAGCCAAACACACACATACACACACTCAACCAAACACACAAACATAGCCAAACACTCACATACACACACACACACACATTCAGCCAAACACACACACACACACACACACACAAACACACACTCAGCCAAACTCACACACACACATCATGTTTGCTTCTAACGAGCTGCTGTAGAGTAAGACACGCCCCCATACATTCTACAGAACATTTAATTGGACAATCACAAACTTTTGCCCTAGAAGTGATGAACTGTAGAATTAACAGAATTTCAGATACAGTATCGTATCTGTGTCTCAGGAGGAAAAAACTCTGAGACTCTGATTTTGAGTCCCAGCAGAAAGTGTTTGTGTCTGTGTGATACAGTGTGTAATGTTCAGCGCCCCCTGCTGTCTGTGTGCTGAACTGAGACAAACAGACACTAAGATTTCCTGTGAAATGATGAGACTATGAACAGTTTAAATATTACACACCGCACCTTTAATACTAATAAAACTAACATCATACATTCTCACACTTAAAACTAACAATTGTTCTTTTCCCTTAAGTGTGTTTTATTTTCATTTTTGAAACATCTTTATGTTTAGTAATGTGCTGAAGATGTTCGTGTCATTATAAACACGTGTGTGGATTAATAAACTGCGCCGAACTGCAGAGGATTTTAATGCATGTGCGGAGAGAGAGAGAGTGTGTGTGTGTGTGTGTGTGAGTGTTTGTTATTAACACCACATTCAGCTGAATTCTAGCTGCACAACAGACAGCTCATTTACTTTCTTTCTGAATAACTGCGTTATAAACGCGTTGTCAGGTAAATGATGAAGTGGCATCTCCGTGGTGACCGT
>NC_069719.1:29565948-29595948 GCF_027358585.1 Pangasianodon hypophthalmus
ACACACACACATACACACACACACACACACAGAGACGCACACACATACAGACACACACACACACACACACACACTACAAGCTGCATTCATAAGAAACAGACACAGCAGGTAACAGTGATTCAGTGCTTTATTAAGAGCCCTGAGTGTGTGTTAGCTCCAGGTGCGGGTGGTGTTCAGGTGCTGCAGGTGTTCAGTAATGGAGGTGTGCGGGGGGAAGGCGGACTGGCGGGCGTGGCGGAGGGTCTCCCAGGTGTGTGTGCGGCGAGCGTGGGCGTGGCCTCTCTCCTGCTCGAGGCTCAGGTAAGGTCGGCTCAGCCAGTACTCGTTCTCAGCCTCTCGCTCCAGTCGCTCCACCGTGTTCCGCTTCATCTGCCAGGTGACTGGGCGTGGCCGGCGCCACTTCCCGATCCACTGCCGGCCGGGAATTCCCTTCCGCAGCAGAGCCAGAGTCAGGAACATCCTGAACACGGAGCGGGAACACAGCAAGAACACCTCAACCTCAGCTCATCACAGAAAACTCAGCAAAAAAGGAAGAAACAATAAACAGATTAGAGAAAGGGGCGGGGCTCCTGAGGGGCGGAGCTCCCAGGGGGCGGGGTTAATTTCAGGGCCAGAAAAATGTAAACAAGCCAAAAACCCAGCTCTTTTTTTACAAGCTGCAGTTTCAGTAAATTAGATCTATGTCAAATTATTTTCTTATTTTTTATCAGATATATTTTCTGATGCTTGTAGAACGGTTCTGCTGCATCACACCTTCTGTCCATCACACCATCTGTCCATCACACTCATCCATCACACTCATCCATCACACCATCTGTCCATCACACTCATCCATCACACTCATCCATCACACCATCTGTCCATCACACTCATCCATCACACTCATCCATCACACCATCTGTCCATCACACTCATCCATCACACTCATCCATCACACCATCTGTCCATCACACTCATCCATCACACTCATCCATCACACCATCTGTCCATCACACTCATCCATCACACTCATCCATTACACCATCTGTCCATCACACTCATCCATCACACTCATCCATCACACCATCTGTCCATCACACTCATCCATCACACTCATCCATCACACTCATCCATCACACTCATCCATCACACCATCTGTCCATCACACTCATCCATCACACTCATCCATCACACCATCTGTCCATCACACTCATCCATCACACTCATCCATCACACCATCTGTCCATCACACTCATCCATCACACTCATCCATCACACCATCTGTCCATCACACTCATCCATCACACCATCTGTCCATCACACCATCTGTCCATCACACTCATCCATCACACTCATCCATCACACCATCTGTCCATCACACTCATCCATCACACTCATCCATCACACTCATCCATCACACCATCTGTCCATCACACTCATCCATCGCACCATCTGTCCATCACACCATCTGTCCATCACACTCATCCATCACACTCATCCATCACACCATCTGTCCATCACACTCATCCATCACACTCATCCATCACACCTTCTGTCCATCACACTCATCCATCACACTCATCCATCACACCATCTGTCCATCACACTCATCCATCGCACCATCTGTCCATCACACCATCTGTCCATCACACTCATCCATCGCACCATCTGTCCATCACACCTTCTGTCCATCACACTCATCCATCACACCATCTGTCCATCACATCACTGTCTGCAGAAGTTTTCCCGGCTTACAGTCACAGAGGAAGGGCTTTTATTTCCATCATACTGCTGAACAGCGTGTGACTTTAAGCACTTTACTCACTTTTACAGGACTTTTATCGCTGTGACTTTATTCTCTGCTGCTGTAAAAGGAAATGTTCCTTCAGCCGCAAACTCCCACACACATCATCATAAACAACACATTACTGTTCAGTCACTTTGCTTAAAGAAGAGTTGTGTTCTTTTCCTTTACAGAGCTTTATAAGCTCACTGCATTCTTTCACTTTAACATCATATAATAATAATAATAATAATAATAATAATAATAATAAATACAGTAATAATAATAATAATAATAATAATAAATACAGTAATAATAATAATAATAATAATAATAATAATAAATACAGTAATAATAATAATAATAATGTATATAAATCCACATGGCTACACACAAACAGCACAATCAGTACATTTACATCCATAACCACAGAAATCATTACTAATATTAATATAAAGATAATTTCAGGAGATTTGTATAAATATTTTGATTAATGATTAAAAAGAATTATTATTAACCTCCATTCGGTCTGTGTCACCTTCATCACTATAAATATTAATATTAAAATAATTTATACTTTATATAATTTATACAGACTCTGTAGCTCAGTGACAGAAGAACAGAAAATTAGATTATTTAAATGTTACGAACCTTCTTTAATTAAATTAATCTTCTTTCCGTGTTATGGGTTTCTCCTCCTGTGATTCGGCTCGCGCACCTTCCCACAATGCACCGCGCCTTACTCTGGCATCAGTGCGGTTCATCAGCGCTCATTAGCGCCGCGCGCGGTGTGGAGGCGCAGCGCAACTACAGCTCACTGCGGCTCCGGGACACAGCTGCAGAGTAAACACCGAGTAAACACCGAATAAACACCGAGTAAACACCGAGTAAACACCATGACAGCACGAAAATCCGGCTCGCGAATAGAGACAGAAATAGAGAGGTGTCGCTCAGAGGGACAGTGGGATAAAATCCCCGAGCTCGTGCGGCAGCTTTCTGCTAAACTCATTTCAATCGGTATGTGATTTCAGCCTGTTAGCATGTTAGCATGGGAGGTAATGTTTACAGTCTGTATAAATGTATAAAAATCTTCTTTTCTAATTTTATACAGAAACATTTCAAGCTGTATTTGTCGTCAGTAATGCAAATAGGCTGTGTGTGTTTAATGTAAACATATTTAGAAGCTCAGAGCTCATTCAGAAACACAGCTAGGTAGCGCTCAGTACTTCCGGGTTTATGACGTCATGTTATGATTGTACAGTTTGTGTCCTGAGTGAAAAATCATTTACTGTCTATAAACTCCTGTACTTCCGGTATTAGGCTTAAAGTGTGGTGTTTAATGTGAGATTAAAGCTCTAGTGATGATCACACAGTGTGTGTGTGTGTGTGTGTATGTATATATGTGTGTGTGTGTGTGTGTGTATGTATATATGTGTGTGTGTGTGTGTGTGTCTGTGTGTGTGTATGTATGTATATATATGTGTGTGTGTGTGTGTGTGTATATGTATATATGTGTATGTGTGTGTGTGTGTGTGTGTGTATGTGTATGTATATATGTGTGTGTGTGTGTGTGTGTGTGTAGATGATGTGGGTGAGTTGTTATTAGGTGAAATGAAGCTGCAGCAGTTCCTGAAGGAGAATCCACTGAAGCAGAACTGCAGCCCCCGAGCAGCTCGTCCGCCGCTGACCGAGGCCCGCACACACCTCACTAACGCCCTACAGCGCGGGAACCTCCGGGTGAGTCTCAAATCAACTACACTACACACTGCACACACCTCACTAACGCCCTACAGCGCGGGAACCTCCGGGTGAGTCTCAAATCAACTACACTACACACTGCACACACCTCACTAACGCCCTACAGCGCGGGAACCTCCGGGTGAGTCTCACATCAACTACACTACACACTGCACACACCTCACTAACGCCCTACAGCGCGGGAACCTCCGGGTGAGTCTCAATGCAGCGATAAGAGCAGTGCATTATGGGATTGTACGAGTGATGTGAACATCGTCTGCTCAGTTTGATGTGCACTGTTTAGTGAATATTGAGTGATTTGGGACACAGCCTGTGATTGGCTGGTTCAGGGCTGGTGCGAGGTGTGTAGTTGTCTCTGATGGAGTGTGTGTTGTGTGATTTGGGACACAGCCGGAGCTGCAGCAGGAGGCGAACGTGCTGATGGGGAAGTTGTGTTATGTGGAAGCCAACTACAGCGAGGCCCTTACTCACTTCAGCCGTGTGAACTTGGACGATATGCAGCTGAGCAGCGCTCCAATTTACCGCCTGGCCATGATCGCTGAAGCCTATGCCACCAAGGGTGAGTGCGCGCACACACACACACACACACACACACAGATTTGATGATGGAAATGATTATGAGTCGTGCGGTTGGTGTGTGAGCTCGGCCTGTGAGGATTGCGCTAGCGTTCTTATCTCCTGCAGGTTTGTGTCTGGAGAAGATGTCCACCTCCTGTCCACCATCCAGCGCTGAGCGAGATCAGGAGATCATCACCTGCTACGAGAAGTCTGGAGATATCGCTCTGCTCTACCTGCAGGAAGCCGAGAAGGTTCTTCTGTTCACTTAGAAAACTAGCGCACTTTAGTCTGAGTGTGCACTTCACACCTGCGGCCAGATCTCATTTAACCCGGAGTCTGCTGCTGCTCGTTAAGGGTTCATCACGTGAAGTGTCATCATTTTAGTGTTGCTCAGTGATCCTGAACTTGTCAATATAGTGATGATGATGATGATGTTCTCTCCATACACACAGGCTCTAAGCGCCGGAATGCAGAACCGCAGTCCCAAACCCGGCCCCGTCTCACAGGAACAAGAACTCGGCTTCTTTCTGGAGACGGGACTCCAACGTGCCCACGTTATCCACTTCAAGAATGGGTGTGTGTGCGTGTGTGCGCGCGCGTGGGTGTGTGTGTGGGTGTGTGTGCGTGGGTGTGTGCGTGCGTGTGTGTGTGGGTGTGTGTGTGTGGGTGTGCGTGCGTGGGTGTGTGTGCGTGCGTGGGTGTGCTTGCGCGTGTGTGTGCGTGCGTGTGTGTGTGTGCGTGGGTGTGTGCGTGTGTGTGCGTGGGTGTGTGCGTGTGTGTGTGTGTGTGTGCGTGCGTGGGTGTGTGTGCGTGCGTGGGTGTGCTTGCGCGTGCGTGTGTGTGCGTGCGTGGGTGCGTGCGTGTGTGTGTGTGCGTGGGTGTGTGCGTGTGTGTGTGCGTGGGTGGGTTACCTAATTTAGCATATTTATTTTAGTCCAGTCTACTTTCAGTTTTTTAGCCTGTGGATCAACGTGATTTGTTCTGACATTTCATACATTGTGTGTGTGTGTGTGTGTGTGTGTGTGTGTGTGTGTGTGTGTGTTTCAGTAATCTGACGTGTGGTGTCGGACGGTTTCGAGAGATTCTCCGTGCTGTGGAAACGAGAACCACACAGAACCTTCGTATGGTCAGTGTGTGTGTGTGTGTGTGTGTGTGTGTTTCTTTATATGCCGAGTGTGTGCAGGAATTACATGTTGGTCGGGACACAGAACGTGTCGCTCTCACCAAGAAACAAACAGGAGCCACGTGATGATGGGGAACGTGCACGTGGCTGCATCCTCCGGACCTCCAGGTGGCCCAGTGGTACTGAAAGCTAAGTTCTGTCGTGGTGTTCCTGAATGAATCAGGATCCACATTACCTACAGCAACCAGGTCAGAACCCTGATCTCTTATTTTTGGTACCATCAGGGACACGGGTCTGGTGAAGTGCTCTTTATAGTCAGAGGCTTCTGACCTTTAACCCGTTTGTCCGTCCTGCTGCTCTGACCCAGGAGATGTAGGTACTAAGTGTTTGGTGAGATGAAGCAGTGGGAGTGTGGGCGGGTGTGTGAGAGTTCCCCCGGTCGGGTGTGTGTGTGTGTTCCCCCGGTCGGGTGTGTGTGTGTGAGAGTTCCCCCGGTCGGGTGTGTGTGTGAGAGTTCCCCCGGTCGGGTGTGTGTGTGAGAGTTCCCCCGGTCGGGTGTGTGTGTGAGAGTTCCCCCGGTCGGGTGTGTGTGTGTGAGAGTTCCCCCGGTCGGGTGTGTGTGTGTGAGAGTTCCTCCGGTCGGGTGTGTGTGAGAGTTCCCCCGGTCGGGTGTGTGTGTGAGAGTTCCCCCGGTCGGGTGTGTGTGTGTGTTCCCCCGGTCGGGTGTGTGTGTGTGAGAGTTCCCCCGGTCGGGTGTGTGTGTGTGAGAGTTCCTCCGGTCGGGTGTGTGTGAGAGTTCCCCCGGTCGGGTGTGTGTGTGAGAGTTCCCCCGGTCGGGTGTGTGTGTGTGTTCCCCCGGTCGGGTGTGTGTGTGTGAGAGTTCCCCCGGTCGGGTGTGTGTGTGTGTGAGAGTTCCCCCGGTCGGGTGTGTGTGTGTGAGAGTTCCCCCGGTCGGGTGTGTGTGTGTGTTCCCCCGGTCGGGTGTGTGTGTGTGTGTTCCCCCGGTCGGGTGTGTGTGTGTGTGTTCCCCCGGTCGGGTGTGTGTGTGTGTTCCCCCGGTCGGGTGTGTGTGTGTGTGTTCCCCCGGTCGGGTGTGTGTGTGTGTTCCCCCGGTCGGGTGTGTGTGTGTGTTCCCCCGGTCGGGTGTGTGTGTGTGAGAGTTCCCCCGGTCGGGTGTGTGTGTGTGTTCCCCCGGTCGGGTGTGTGTGAGAGTTCCCCCGGTCGGGTGTGTGTGTGTGTGAGAGTTCCCCCGGTCGGGTGTGTGTGTGTGAGAGTTCCCCCGGTCGGGTGTGTGTGTGTGTTCCCCCGGTCGGGTGTGTGTGTGTGAGAGTTCCCCCGGTCGGGTGTGTGTGTGTGAGAGTTCCCCCGGTCGGGTGTGTGTGTGTGTTCCCCCGGTCGGGTGTGTGTGTGAGAGTTCCCCCGGTCGGGTGTGTGTGTGAGAGTTCCCCCGGTCGGGTGTGTGTGTGAGAGTTCCCCCGGTCGGGTGTGTGTGTGAGAGTTCCCCCGGTCGGGTGTGTGTGTGAGAGTTCCTCCGGTCGGGTGTGTGTGTGAGAGTTCCTCCGGTCGGGTGTGTGTGTGAGAGTTCCCCCGGTCGGGTGTGTGTGTGTGTTCCCCCGGTCGGGTGTGTGTGTGTGTGAGAGTTCCCCCGGTCGGGTGTGTGTGTGTGTTCCCCCGGTCGGGTGTGTGTGTGTGTGTTCCCCCTGGTCGGGTGTGTGTGTGTGTTCCCCCGGTCGGGTGTGTGTGTGAGAGTTCCCCCGGTCGGGTGTGTGTGTGTGTGTTCCCCCTGGTCGGGTGTGTGTGTGTGTTCCCCCTGGTCGGGTGTGTGTGTGTGTTCCCCCGGTCGGGTGTGTGTGTGAGAGTTCCCCCGGTCGGGTGTGTGTGTGTGTGTTCCCCCTGGTCGGGTGTGTGTGTGTGTTCCCCCGGTCGGGTGTGTGTGTGAGAGTTCCCCCAGTCGGGTGTGTGGTGACATCTCAGTGATGTGATCTTTTGGCCAGTGAGTGTGAGGAGACAGACACATGGCAGAAAGACGGAGAATGAAGATATCTGATGGTCAGAACAGCAGGAATGGACGACCGAAGCACAAGGTGAAGAACATCTGATAGTGGCTGTAGTGTTGGTGGTGATGTTCTACAGCTTCATCATGGTCCAGTTCTCCTGCTTCTGAGGAACACTGGAGCATGAACTTGGAGTGTCGATCAGGAGAGGGTTCTTGGCTGTTTGCAAGCTGTCCATCATGTAAGGCAGCAGTAATAGTGAACAGTACAAGTGCACCACTGTCTTCTCCTGCCAGCCAATCACCATGCAGCATTTAGTCAGGGGGCGGGGCTTAGGTCCAGGTCCTGGAAGGAGAGATTACAGGAATGACCTGTGGCGAGATGTTTTAGTCTGCAGTAGTTTCGTTTCCTGTGTATTAGAGTACAGCTGTCTGTCACCTCTCCCTCCCTCTCTCTCTCTCTCTCTCTTTCTCTCTCTCTCTCTCTGTCTGTCACCTCTCCCTCCCTCTGTCTCTCTCTCTCTCTCTCTCTCTGTCTGTCACCTCTCCCTCCCTCTGTCTCTCTCTCTCTCTCTCTCTCTCTCTGTCTGTCACCTCTCCCTCCCTCTGTCTCTCTCTCTCTCTCTCTCTCCCTCTCTCTCTCTCTCTCTCTTTCTGTCTCTTTATCTGTCTGTTTCTTTCTGTCCTTATGAGAATGTTTGGTGTGTGTGTGCGTGTTTGGTGTGTGTGTGCGTGTTTGGTGTGTGTGTGTGTGTGTGTGTGTGTTTAGACCATAGCGCGTCAGCTGGCGGAGATCCTGCTCAGAGGGATGTGTGAACAGAGTTATTGGAGTCCGCTGGAGGATCCGCCTGCACAGTCTCCGCTTGACGAACCGCAGTGTTCACACACACACACCGAGTACACACTGCCCCGCCGAGCACGCATCTACACAGGGGAGAAGTACGACACACACTCACACACACTCACACAGAGTGTGTTTATTGCTGTGTGTCAGAGTGATTAGTGATCGTCTCTCTCTCTGTGCTTTTCTCTCTGCAGTCTGTTTTGTCCTCAGGAGAACACGGAAGAAGCTCTGCTGCTGTTACTGATTAGTGAATCTATGGTGAGTAGAGTGTGTGTGAAGTGTGAAATGCAGTACACACGCAGTATTGTTTGTCATTATTGACACAAGGTCATGCCGTGAGCACGCTGTGTGTAACGTGCGAGTATAAATATTTATTGACTGCAGCACACGTACAGGTGAAACACACTGCAGCAGCAATTACATTCATTTCTGACCTGAAGTCAGCGTTTTCTTCAAACTCCTGCTGATCGTGTTTCATTGCCAGTGACAGCAGTGAGGGTTTAGATGGAAGCAGCACTGTCCGTGTGTTGCATTTCACATCTTCTCCCAACGCAAGTGCTTTTCTATCTGGTACAGAATCTTCTCCATAGATCTGTAGACATGAGGGACAGAGAACTTTAGCACTGTGGTGGTTCTTTATGGTTTTTAACGTATACAAGTCGCTCAGTTGTGTGTGTCACGTGTCACTCTGCCTGGAGCACACGTCTGTACACGTGATACGAAAGATCAGAGTTCTGCTGCTCCTGTGCTGCTGCAACTCAGACGGGTGTTGTGAGACAATGCCTCTCTGAGGGGTGTGTGTGTGCGTGCGTGCGTGCGTGTGTGCGTGTGTGTGTGTGTGCGTGTGTGTGCACGCAGGCTAACAGAGATGCAGTGTTGAGTCGTATACCTGAACACAGTGCTGATCGGGTGTTGAGTCTGCAGAGTGCGTCAGTAGTGTACGATCTGCTCACCATTGCTCTGGGACGACGCGGCCAGTATGAGATGCTCTCTGAGGTAAGGCCCCGCCCTTTATCGCTACGGCAACAACACACCAGTCCCACCCACTACACCACAACGCTTCACTGTTCTGTTTTTTTTTTTTTTTTTTTTTGTGAAACTTTGAGATACAGGTGTGTGTGTGTAGTTGTGTTAGTTTGTGTATCTGATAAAGTTGACGTGTGTGTTTGCGCGTGTGTGTTTGCGCGTGTCCGTGTGCGTGTTCAGTGCTTGGAGAGAGCGATGAAGTTTGCGTTTGAGGAGTTCCACCTGTGGTACCAGCTGGCGCTCTCACTGATGGCAGCAGGAAAGGTGAGTCTGATTCCAGCTGTGTCCTAAACACCACAATGCATTATGGGTAACACACACACACACACACTGTATGAACACTGTAATCAAATAAACATCATCAGGAACAATGTATATTATCTAGCGTTTGGGACAGAGCCTGTGTGTGTGTGCGTGTGTGTGTGTGCGCGCGCGCGCGTGTGTGTGTGTGTGCGTGTGTGTGTGCAGTCTGCGCGGGCAGTGAAGGTGTTGAAGGAGTGTATGCGTCTGAAGCCGGATGATCCCACCATCCCTCTGCTCGCTGTGAAGCTGTGTATAGGAAACCTGCACTGGGTCAGTCCCAAATCACTCCCTGTTCACTAAATAGTGCACTAATGTAGTGAGAAGAATGAGTGATGTTCACTAATGTGTGTGTCTCTGTGTGTGTGTGTGTGTGTGTGTGTGTGTGTGTAGCTGGATGAGGGTGAGTGTTTTGCTCAGATGGTTGTAGACATGCAGGATAAAGCAGCAGAGTTCAGGGCAAAGGGTTACCTCGCACTCGGCCTCGTCTACAGCCTGAAAGCCACGGACGGTGAGCACACACACACACACACACAGGCACACACACACACACACACACACATATACACAAAATCTTTCTCAGCTGATCCATTACACTTAATTTGTCTGTGTGTGTGTCTGTGTGTGTGTCTGTGTGTGTGTCTGTGTGTGTGTCTGTGTGTGTGTGTCTCTGTGTGTGTGTGTCTCTGTGTGTCTCTGTGTGTGTCTGTGTGTCTGTGTGTCTCTGTGTGTGTGTGTGTGTGTGTGCGTGTGTGTGTGTGTCTCTTTGCAGCGTCTCTGAGGGGCGTGCAGGAGGAGTATCAGAAGAAAGCTCTGGGAGCGTTTCAGAGGTGCTGCTGCTGCTTTTACACTCTAGTTACTGGGTTTCAGCTATTCTCTTATTACATGCTTATTACACACTAACACACGCTATTACAGGCTTATTACACACTAACACGCGCTATTACAGGCTTATTACACACTAACACACGCTATTACAGGCTTATTACACACTAACACATGCTATTACAGGCTTATTACACACTAACACACGCTATTACAGGCTTATTACACACTAACACATGCTATTACAGGCTTATTACACACTAACACATGCTATTACAGGCTTATTACACACTAACACACGCTATTACAGGCTTATTACACACTAACACATGCTATTACAGGCTTATTACACACTAACACACGCTATTACAGGCTTATTACACACTAACACATGCTATTACAGGCTTATTACACACTAACACATGCTATTACAGGCTTATTAGATGTTTATTCACTAAATAAGTCATTAATCTGACAGAATAGTGATGTGGAATAATCAGTTAGTGTTATAATGTATAAACAGTCTGAATAATGCAGTGTGAGTGTGTAGACTGTCTGGGAAATAGAGTGTGCGCCAGTGGACTGATCTCTGTGTGTGTGTGTGTGTGTGTGTGTGTGTGTGTGTGTGTGTCAGAGCTCAGTCTCTTGCTCCTACAGATCACCTGGCTGTGTTCTACCTGGCTCTGCAGCTTGCAGTGTCTCGCCAGGTAATGTGTGTGTGTGTCTGTATGTGTGTATGTGTGTGTGTGTGTATGTGTGTGTGTGTATGTGTGTCTGTATGTGTGTATGTGTGTGCTCTGTGGTTATCTACCAGTTTGGAGGTAGAAAGAGTTTTGAAGAGGAATCGTTGCTGTGTGTGCGTGTGTGTGTGTGCGTGTGTGTGTGCGTGTGTGCGTGTGCGCGCGCGCGTGTGCGCATGTGTGTGTGCGTGCGTGTGTGTGTGTGTTAGATCCCCGAGGCGTTGGGGTATGTGCGTCAGGCTCTCCAGCTGCAAGGGGATGATGTTCACTCGCTACACCTCCTGGCTCTGCTGCTCTCCGCTCAGAAGCACTACCACGACGCCCTCAACATCATCGAGATGGCCCTCAGCGAGTACCCCGAGAACTTCATGTGAGACACACACACACACACACACACACACACACACACTACATGTGACCACACGCATGCGTACATGATGCTGCAGCAGTGTGAGTGTCCTTGTTCACACATACATACCTGAAACATCCCTGTCTATCAGGTTTCCATGGTGACCTGAAAAGTGTGTGTGTGTGTTCAGGTTGCTCTTCACTAAGGTGAAGTTGGAGACATTGTGTCGAGGCCCTGAAGAAGCTCTGCTCACCTGTAAACACATGCTGCAGATCTGGAAGTCCTGCTACAACCTTACCAACCCCAGGTCTGTTACACACACACACACACTCACACACACACTCACACACACACTCACACACACACACATGCGTACACACATGCACAAACTCGCACGCACACGCATGCACAAACTGCAGTGTTATAATGTTTATTTAAATCAGTAACTGGCAGTGATGAGGTTATATGATCAGGTTTATTTGCTGACCCAGAGGAGGTGTGTGTGCGCGCGTGTGTGTGCGCGTGTGTGTGTGTGTGCGCGTGTGTGTGTGTGTGCGCGCGTGTGTGTGCGCGCGTGTGTGTGTGTGCGCGTGTGTGTGTGCGCGCGTGCGTGTGTGTGTGTGCGCGCGCGCGCATGTGCGTGTGTGTGTGTGTGTGTGTGTGTGTGTGTGTGTGTGCTTACAGTGATTCAGGGCGGGGCAGCAGTCTATTGGACAGGGCCGTAGCTGATCGGAGGCAACTGAATGCTGTAACGCTGCCAGACTTCAGTGACCCAGAGACAGGTATTCGCGCGCACACACGCACACACACACACGCACACACGCACACACACACACACAGTGGCAGTCTGGAGTTTATTTTCATGTTATTCAGTATGAAGACAGCGCCACCGTGTGGTTAAACACTGTTTACATGCAGCTTTCCTGTGAATTACAAACTGCTCCATGCAAAAGAAACTGCATCGTTGTTTATTTTTCAGCTGTGTTCTTTACGTAAACAGAAACGCGCGTGGTTGTTACGCTCCATCTTCAGCGTGAGTGAGTCTCTGTGCTCGCTCACTGTTTGGTCTTAGTTTAGTTGTTCTTTCTACATAGTTATTGTTTCTACTTTATGAGTTTCATTTATTTCCTGTGACGTGTGTGTGTGTGTGTGTGTGTGTGTTTATTCCTAGCCTCTGCCTCTTCCTCCTCTCTGATGATGTCACAGCCTTCATCTCCATCTTCTCCTTTCTTTCCTCTCTCATCCCTCTATCCCACCTCTCCTTTGCCCCGGAGTGACCCTGTCGGCCATGTTTTCTGTGACCACTTCCCCCGCCGACGCCTGTCCTCTGCTAGTAACACACTGTGCATGTGTGTGCGTGCGTGTGCATGCAAGTGTGTGCGTGTGTGTGTGTGTGTGTGTAGAGGATGTTTCTCGCATCACAACTCACTTTAGTAATCAATTTTTTCAAACTAGCAGTGTGAAGTAAGTTTGCATGATTTGATTCATTCGATTGACTCACTTTATAGATCTGAGTCTCTGAACTTCCTGAGCATCACGACGGCACACACTGCACTAGCTTTGATTCAGCTGATTCACTATAACGCTTCTCTTTATAGATTCAGTATTATCCAACTCCCTGTTTGTGTGACTTGAACTGTGCTAGTTTTGTTTAATTTGATTCACCACAGTGATTCACTTTTTAGACTTGATTTTTCAGTCTATTTAGCAGTCTCCTAAACAGTACTTTAATATCGATGAAGGAACCGGCGAGGAACCGGTTTGAGAAACTCTGATGCTGTCTTTATAACGTAATACCAGCTTACTCCGATGCAATGCATTTTGGGATACATATAGTGAAGAACACACACACGTACACTACATTCACACATCAGGCGGATGAAGTGAAGCATCTCAGGAAACAGGGTTAGATACGAAAGACGTGACTCCCAGCAGAACCTCAGTAGGCTGAAAGTGTTTACGTTACACACACTCCATTCTGGATTCTTCAGTCTACCCATTCAAGTGATATTAACTCTAGGAGTGTGTTAGTTCTGATTCATTTGATTTACCATAATGACTTAATTTGACTCTTTGAACTACCCATTTTAGTCTGATTCACATCAAATGAATTTAAAATGAATTAATTGTTTGGAAGTCACTTTTCATTCTGTGTGTGTGTGTGTGTGTGTGTCCTCAGGCTCAGTGCACGCTCCGTCAGTAGCAGCATCGCGGGTGGAGCAGGCTCTGTCTGAAGCTTCCTCCCTGCAGAGCAGCACTCCTAAACACGGACCCCTGCACCCCTGGATGACCCTCGCTCAGATCTGGCTACATGCAGGTACACTCTCTCTCTCTCTCTCACACACACACACACACACACACACACACAGACAAAGTAGAAGGCGTGTGTGAAATTGCCAACATGCTTACATAATATTTTTGGACATCTTACAAAATATCACATTATACAGATGTCTATGTAAACGTGATGCACAGAGGCATCAGAGAGCCAGTGAATATTAAGTTTATCAAGTCTCCCAGACATGATAATGTTTTTATTTGGTGTGTGTGTGTGTGTGTGTGTGTGTGTAGCGGAGGTGTATATTGGGATGATGAAGCCGGCCGAGGCGATGGCGTGCACTCAGGAGGCAGCGAGTCTGTTCCCGACATCCCATAATGTCCTGTTCATGAAGGGCCAAGTGGCTGAGCTCAGAGGAAACCTGGAGGACGCTAAGCGCTGCTATGAGGAAGCTCTGGCTATAAGCCCCGCCCACATCCGCAGCATGCAGAGGCTGGTGAGATATCTGTGGTCTGATTGGTCGATGTAACAACCCACTTCATCATCACTTCCAGAGCAGGGACACCCACTTAGATAAATAATACACACTGTGTGTGTGTGTGTGTGTGTGTGTGTGTGTGCCCGCAGGGAGTGATCCTGTACCAGCTGCAGAGGTTCTCGTTAGCGGAGAAGGTTCTGTGTGAAGCCGTACAGCTGTGTTCCTCGTCTCACTCCGGCTGGCACAGTCTCGCTGAGGTGCTGCAGGCGCAGGGCAACATGGCCGCCGCCTCCGAGTGCTTCCTCACTGCGCTGCAGCTGGAGGCCAGCAATCCCATCATGCCTTTCACCATCCTGCCCCGTGCACTCTGATGCATGCGCACACACACACACACACACACACACACACACACACACACACCTACCTTCAAACACCGCTGTACAGTGTTACTCCTCTCTGTGTACTGAAGCTCCTAAGTGTAGTGTGTGTTCATGTGAAGTGCTGTTCTGTATAACACACACACACACACACACACACACACACACACACACACACAGTGTTACTAATCCGTGAAGCATGTGTGAGGCGCTGTGCGTTAATGACTATTCATGTATGTAAATATGAAATATATAATAAATATATAAACACACAGGTCCTGTATGTACTTATGTTAGACGGGTGCAAATATTAATGAACTTCCACATCATGTTCATGATATGATCATAATACTGTATAAAAGAGTTCCGATACATTTTTCTCTCTCTCTCTCTGTCAAGTTCGAGTACAGTGTGCTTTATTAACATGACTGTTTTAAAAATGTTGCCAAAGCAAATAATATAAAATTTAAATAGACAAACAATAAAAACAAATAAAGAAATAGAAAAACAATAATGAATAAAATAAACACTAAACATTAATAGACATTAAATGAACAGATGTATTACAGAAAGATACGCAGTATTGAAGTAATTTATATAAATAACAGCTGTATAAAATATTATAATAGATAGTGTTAGGATTGGATTAGATTAGATTAGATTGGATTAGATTAGATTATCGTGTGTTGTATGATGGAGTGAATATGAGCGGAGCTGCGAGCCGCACACTTCCTTCATGTTCCCCTGAAACACAGCTCAGTTTGTGCTCAGAGCTCAGAGAGGAGACGTTTGGGATGATGGCTGTGAGTTTACGCTGATGTTCCTGTCTAATGTGCTTCTGTTGTGGACAGACCCGAGTGAAGAGCGTCTCTGATTCTACTTCCTGTAGCTCACAGTGTGTACAGAGCCTCTGTTCTTTAGGTTTATAGCTTTTAGTGTGTCTTCATTTTTCAATTTCTAAATTGTGATCACCCTCTCTGTATTTAGTCAGAATTTGTCAGAATTTTTGTCTCTCTCTCTCTCTCTCTCTCTGTCTGTCTGTCTGTCTATCTCTCAGGTCTCCATGTGTACAATATTTCGTCTCGCTCACACACACATACACACACAGATGCTCATTAAACGTGTCTAAAATCAGGGCTGTCCTCATATAGCCTTGTATAATAGGACACTTTGTCCCCTGTTCCCTCCGTAGGGAGCCTCCTCCTGAGCGCAGCGTGACGTCCTGAATGCTGTGATGTGTCTTATTACCTGTTTAAACAAAAACGCTACTGAATCTCTCACCAATCATTTATTATTTGATTCTTTTTAACTATCCACTTAAGTGAACTCATACATTAAATCGAGTTGTGATTAATTTGATTTGTCACATGACTCCGGTGTGCATTCGGAGACGCAGTGCAGGCGGCGATGTCGCCGTGTTATTGTCAGAGAAATGTGGAAAAGTGTAAACGCACATGTTCACTACTGAATTATTCACAATGTTCACAATGATCATTTACTTAAAGGAGTCGTTCAGTGCAAATGAGTCGTTGAATCACACATCACTACAGAACTGTTTGCCATTACAGAAAGAATTTGTGTGTGTGTGGTGTGTGTTGTCAGCTCATCTGAGCAGGTAACACACACCTCCTATTCATCATCACTTGTCTCAGGTGAGCAGGAAGTAAACACATAAAGGGCCGTATCAGAGCAGTAGGCAGGTGATGTCATTCTGCACACAGACAGAATCTGCAACGATGCCAGTAAAATGATTCTGTTTAAAACCGTGGGTTTGGTTTGGTGTTTATCTCTCTCTCTCTCTCTCTCACACACACACACACACACACACACACACACACAGCAATCCCATCATTCTGCACTAACACACTTCCAGTGCAGTGAGTTCTGACTGTGTGAGCATACACACACACATAAACACACACTCTGCTCTCAACACTCATTCATATATGTACTCCTGTACTCAGAGGTCAGGTCAGCTTACACACACACACACACACACACACACCGATGCTGAAACATGAGCAGACCCTGTGCTAACTGTCCATTAGTGGTGATGGTGTGGAATTTCACTGTTTATTGAATATTTCCTTGTTTGCTTTCCATTGTTTCCATGGTAACAGCTCCATTGTGTTTGTAAAAACTTCAGCTTCATGTAGTGAAATTCAGAGTGAGTGTGTTCATGCTAAGGCTCTACATCAGCATATTTTACATAACACACACACACACACACGAAGATCAGATAAAGGTCAATTTTTCTCTAAAACACCCACAAAGGCTTTGTGAAGAAAATCTCTCAGGCCAGAAAATACACGCAAGAATTTACATCTTTATTTTTAATTTGAATAGAAACAGGGTTAAATAAATAAATAAATAGAATCTGAGTGGAAGTGCGACGGGGAGGTGAGGAGAGCAGAACGTCACTGAGCCTTCATCATCTGTACAAACTCTGTAAACAGGAGCACAAAACAAGGTCAAAGGTCAAACAATGAATCTTGGTGTAAAGGCCGAGTTTCTGCGGCCTGACTGGAGTGATGCATGTGTATGTGTGTGTGTCTCTCTCTCTGTGTGTTTGTGTGTGTTTGTGTGTGTGTGTGTGTGTGTGTGTGTGTGTCACCTTGGTAGTTGACCTGTCCGTCTCCATCCTTATCTGCCTCTCTGATCATTTCATCCACTTCCCCGTCTGTAACTTTCTCACCAAGGTTCATCATGACAACACGCAGCTCCGCCCCACTGATGAAGCCGTTCCCATCCTGACACAGAACCAGAGACAGAACCAGAACCTTTCACCTCATCTCTGTTATCTTCCCTCACACACACACACCAGTCCACTACAACGAGAACTGGAACCAGGACTAAGACAAAAACTAAACAAGAACTAGAACCGGAACTAGACTCAGCATTACAGCTAGAAACAACTAGAACTGGATGAAAAGGACTTTTTAGAACTAAGAATGTGTTCCTCAGTCTCTGATTGGTTCCTAATCACACACACACACACACACACACACACCTTATCGAACACTCTGAAGGCCTCGTGGATCTCGTCCTCACCACCCGTATCCTTCATCTTCCTCACCATCATAGTGACAAACTCAGGGAAGTCAATCCTCCCATTACCTGAGAGACAGAGAGAGAGATGGAGAGAGACACTGACAGGTGTAAAGTTTAGGGTGTAGGGTGTAGTGTTTAGGGTGTAGGGTGTAGGGTGTAGGGTGTAGTGTTTAGGGTGTAGGGTGTAGGGTGTAGGGTGTAGTGTGTAGGGTGTAGGGTGTAGTGTTTAGGGTGTAGTGTGTAGGGTGTAGTGTTTAGGGTGTAGGGTGTAGGGTGTAGGGTTTAGGGTGTAGTGTGTAGGGTTTAGGGTGTAGTGTTTAGGGTGTAGTGTTTAGGGTGTAGGGTGTAGGGTTTAGGGTGTAGGGTGTAGGGTGTAGTGTTTAGGGTGTAGTGTTTAGGGTGTAGGGTGTAGGGTGTAGGGTTTAGGGTGTAGGGTGTAGGGTGTAGGGTGTAGGGTGTCCCTCACCGTCAGCGTCCACCTCTCTGATGATGTCGTACAGTTCGGTGTCGGTGGGTTTTTGTCCCAGAGAGCGCATCACTGAGCCCAACTCTGCAGTGCTGATAGAACCGTCTCCATTCTTATCAAACAACATGAACGCCTCCCTAAACTCTAACACACACACACACACACACATATACACTCTAACAATGATTTATATTAATATAATTTTATTGACCATAAGACACACACACACACACACACAGTGTGTTTACCCGTGATCTGTTCCTCAGTGAGTTGATCGAGAGCCTGATTGAGAGAGAGACAGAAAAACATCTAATCAGGTGGTGAAACAGTTTCTGCTCTTTGATTCAGTATAAATGTAATAAATACAAACATATAAATATGAGAAGTGTAACACTAAATAAATAAAAATATAAAAACTTTAATAAAAATTAAAGTGTTTTATGTCTGTATGAGAGTTAATCTTTCAGTAAGTGCTTTCTCCTGGTCAGGTTTAATTTCTCAACAAAGTTAATCAATAAAGTTAATCAATATGATATTTTTTTAAACTGTGAATTTGTGTACTAAATCTCTTACTACACATTTAAACACAACAATCAAACTTCCGTTAAAAATAATCTTCTCAGCTTTTAGCACACGCTGTGGACCTAAAGCTATTAAACTAGCAGTTACTGTACCACTGATTAAAAACCTGAGCTTGACCCTTGACCCTTGCCAGCTGTCTAACTTTCGGCCAATATCGAACCTCCACTTTTTTAGATTGTAGAAAAGCGCTGGTTAAAGTAGTAAATGACAGAACACTGGCCTGGAATCAGTGCCATCTCTCTGTCTGTGTCTCTGTTTAATCTCAGACTTCGTTCTACACCCGCTGCTCTTTCCCTGTCTGCGCTGCATCTGGGTATAATTATTCACAAACCGACAGGCAAACAGAAAGAGAGAGATGGAGAGATAGAGAGATAGAGGTAGATACATGGAGAGAAATAGGCAGATACAGACAGATGCTTTTTCTGTCTCCATTCATGTCTGTTTTTCTCTCTGACTCAGTGTCTCATTCAACATATGCAATATTGGTATTATTGACTCTCTCTCTCTCTCTCTCTCTCTCACTTTCTGTCTTTCTCTCTCTGTCTCTTTCTCTTCATCCTAACCTCCCAACCTTTATATCGTGGAGTTGGATATCAGTCAGATCTGCCACCAGTCTCTTGGCCTTCGGTTCATTGGCCCACACCTCTGATCTTTTCATCTCTGCTGTCTTCATGCCTTCACCTCCACCTGTCTCCATCCTCCCTGCTGCCTTCTTATCCACTCCTCCACCCTTCCTGCCCACCATCCTCCTGTCCTCCATCAGTCCGTGTCTCAGATTGTCCAGGCAGTGTGCAGTGAGGGCGGTGTGTCGGCGGAGGAGTGAGACATCAGTGTGAACCCTCTGCAGGCCGATCTTCAGGTCATGGAGCTCCTTCATCAGCCGTGCCGAGCTCATCTCCACCATCCTCTTCATCAGAGCGGTGATGCTGCGCTCCTGCTGCTCCATCAGCTCCGCATAAAAACACTGCTGCTGCTCCAACAGCTCCAACACCACCGACACACACACCGCGTCCTGGCCGGCCGCCACACACACACGCTGCGGCACCATCATGCTGCCTCTACAGCCCCCACCGTGTGTGTGTGTGTGTGTAGCAGATCTGCTTCATGCTTTTCAGCATGTCACTGTTAGCGCTGTGCTAATGTTACACACCGGAGATCATTTCACTGATTAAATGGGTCACAGGGGAGCGAGGGCCCTTACTGTAGTGCACACTACTTATATATTCTATATCACAATGATTACATTATTAAAAATAAAGGTTTCAGAAAAGGTTCTTTAGACTGACAGCATATAAGAAGAACCTTTTGGTAAGGGCTAGAGTTTAGGCATTTCTATTGGACAGCTAAAAAACACCATAAATGTTATCATCATCATGAGGAATGATCATGGTGAAAAAGAATCAGTTTATTGTAGTAAACAGCTGTAAAAACAGCTCTTTCGGGAATTGAAAATAATTCTTTCTGGAACCATAAATGGTTCCTCTATAGCAGAGCACTCAAGAACGGTAGAAAGTTCCTAACTTTTATCATGTATGTAAGTTTAGAAAGATAATCATCCTTCAGTAAGAGCGCTGCTTCTATCCAGCACGGTTCTCACTCTCTCCTGCTCGCTCCAAGCTCCAGGGTTCTTCCCATGGTTCCTAAGAGTTCTTACACTACCTCTGCTCCAACTCATGGCAGGAGGCTCCTCCCCAAAACACCTGGGAGTGAAACTCTGCTCTCTGATTGGCTGTAGCGGGGCGTGAGGACTCTCTGATTGGTCACTGCACATTACTGCGTTCATGTTCACGTGCTTTATTGTTTCACAGTTTCATTATAATGCAGAAATATCATATTGTAAGAAAAAAGCTTGACATTTCTCTACGGCACTAATAAACTGTCTGTAAACTATTAAAATGTGCAAGGTAATGAATTACTTTGGTGTGTTTTATCGTAATTTAATGGTATAATTATCATGAACATTTGTGGAAGTGTGTATGTCTGTAATCTTATTGTACAATTCAAGTGGAAAGTGTTTTTTAAATGAACCCCTTTTATGTTACAAAATTGTAAATAAATTTTATTAAGTTGTTGACTGCAGAAATCTCTTAAATGAGTTTTTGAGCCTCGCGCTCTTACAACAAGATATTTAAGATAAACTAACGACCCGATATTAAATAAATTTACTCCACTATCTGATAAACACGAAGGAAAACGCAGCTAAATCCAACTCAGTGCACTTTTACACACAGCACATCTCTCCGCGACGGGAAAATTATCCGCTTCTGACGTCATATGTGTGCGACAGTGCTTGGATAGCAGGTTAGCTAGCAGGTTTTAGGCAGGTTTAGCTGCATTATGGCGTTATTTCCTGCATTTGGAGGAGTGTCAGATGCTGATAACTCTAAAAACACAGGTGAGTTTATTCCTGTCAGCGAATTTTATTTCAACTTTAATCTGAATGAGAAACCGATTAGTGAACCAACAGCTAGCTAATGCTAATGCTAATGCTAAAGCTAATAATTCACATTATCGGTAGTTATGAATCTGGCTGTAGAATTAAACACAGCTTTCTGTTTGTTATTGTTTACTTTATTTTATTTGTTATAAATCTGTGAGTTTTATTTTGTTATGTTTATGTTATGAGACTTGTTCAGATGTCTTTAATCTTCACTGTACAATAATAAATCAGTGTTTATTTTTAATTTAACATTAATGCAGTGTGTGAATGGAGACAGTTATATCACTGATTTAAATAGAAATTATGCAGTACAGTAAAAGTTGTGTGTAGTGAGTACACGTGTGTGTGTGCAGTTAGAAATGTTAAACCTGTTTACAGACCAGAATCTGACCCCATCAGTTTATTAATTATTATTTACACACACTGCTGCTGAACTCTGCACTCTGATTGGTCAGGAGGTGTTGATTAATTCTCTATAACAGCAGCTCTGACAGTAGCGCAGGTTTATATTAATGCGCTCGCTCTTATATGTTATTGTTTCTATAGCAACAGCTCATTCACAGGGACGTAAACAGCGAATGCTCCACATAAACACACTAAATAACATTGATATGGTTTTCTGTAAGGAGACGTTTATTTAACATGTGTGGAAGGAGTCTCCAGTGTCAGCGCTTTGTAACAGTCAGAGGTAAAGCTGTAACTTTCAGGACAGAGGAGTTTACGCTTTGCGGTTTCTCAGTAAATCTGATGTGTGTTTCCATAGCGACGTTGACCGCTTCCCCTTGATTTACTTTGTTTTTTCTGTTCTTTCTTTGATGTTCCTCCAGTTTTTATTAAACGTCTCTCATGTAGATTGTGTTTTACGTTGATGTAGTATTTCCTCTGTGGGTGTGTGTGTGTGTGTGTGTGTGTTTACAGATCAAGAATGGCTCAGTAATCTCAGTTTCAGCAGCGTGGATGCTTTGTCTCTACACCAACGCACCATCCACAGAGACGCAGCGGAGACACACACTCCATGCCACACACACAGCAGGTCCTCACACACTGCATTAACACACACACACAGCAGGTCCTCACACACTGCATTAACACACACACACAGCAGGTCCTCACACACTGCATTAACACACACACACAGCAGGTCCTCACACACTGCATTAACACACACACACAGCAGGTCCTCACACACTGCATTAACACACACACACAGCAGGTCCTCACACACTGCATTAACACACACACACAGCAGGTCCTCACACACTGCATTAACACACACACACAGCAGGTCCTCACACACTGCATTAACACACACACACAGCAGGTCCTCACACACTGCATTAACACACACACACAGCAGGTCCTCACACACTGCATTAACACACACACACAGCAGGTCCTCACACACTGCATTAACACACACACACAGCAGGTCCTCACACACTGCATTAACACACACACACAGCAGGTCCTCACACACTGCATTAACACACACACACAGCAGGTCCTCACACACTGCATTAACACACACACACAGCAGGTCCTCACACACTGCATTAACACACACACAGCAGGTCCTCACACACTGCATTAACACACACACAGCAGGTCCTCACACACTGCATTAACACACACACACAGCAGGTCCTCACACACTGCATTAACACACACACACAGCAGGTCCTCACACACTGCATTAACACACACACACAGCAGGTCCTCACACACTGCATTAACACACACACAGCAGGTCCTCACACACTGCATTAACACACACACACACAGCAGATCCTCACACACTGCATTAACACACACACACAGCAGGTCCTCACACACTGCATTAACACACACAGCAGGTCCTCACACACTGCATTAACACACACACAGCAGGTCCTCACACACTGCATTAACACACACACAGCAGGTCCTCACACACTGCATTAACACACACACAGCAGGTCCTCACACACTGCATTAACACACACAGCAGGTCCTCACACACTGCATTAACACACACAGCAGGTCCTCACACACTGCATTAACACACACACACAGCAGGTCCTCACACACTGCATTAACACACACACACAGCAGGTCCTCACACACTGCATTAACACACACACACAGCAGGTCCTCACACACTGCATTAACACACACACACAGCAGGTCCTCACACACTGCATTAACACACACACACAGCAGGTCCTCACACACTGCATTAACACACACACACAGCAGGTCCTCACACACTGCATTAACACACACACACAGCAGGTCCTCACACACTGCATTAACACACACACAGCAGGTCCTCACACACTGCATTAACACACACACACAGCAGGTCCTCACACACTGCATTAACACACACACAGCAGGTCCTCACACACTGCATTAACACACACACACAGCAGGTCCTCACACACTGCATTAACACACACAGCAGGTCCTCACACACTGCATTAACACACACAGCAGGTCCTCACACACTGCATTAACACACACACACAGCAGGTCCTCACACACTGCATTAACACACACACACAGCAGGTCCTCACACACTGCATTAACACACACACACAGCAGGTCCTCACACACTGCATTAACACACACACACAGCAGGTCCTCACACACTGCATTAACACACACACAGCAGGTCCTCACACACTGCATTAACACACACACACAGCAGATCCTCACACACTGCATTAACACACACACACAGCAGGTCCTCACACACTGCATTAACACACACACACAGCAGGTCCTCACACACTGCATTAACACACACACACAGCAGGTCCTCACACACTGCATTAACACACACACACAGCAGGTCCTCACACACTGCATTAACACACACACACAGCAGGTCCTCACACACTGCATTAACACACACACACAGCAGGTCCTCACACACTGCATTAACACACACACACAGCAGGTCCTCACACACTGCATTAACACACACACACAGCAGGTCCTCACACACTGCATTAACACACACACAGCAGGTCCTCACACACTGCATTAACACACACACACAGCAGATCCTCACACACTGCATTAACACACACACACAGCAGGTCCTCACACACTGCATTAACACACACAGCAGGTCCTCACACACTGCATTAACACACACAGCAGGTCCTCACACACTGCATTAACACACACACAGCAGGTCCTCACACACTGCATTAACACACACACAGCAGGTCCTCACACACTGCATTAACACACACACACAGCAGGTCCTCACACACTGCATTAACACACACACAGCAGGTCCTCACACACTGCATTAACACACACACAGCAGGTCCTCACACACTGCATTAACACACACACACAGCAGGTCCTCACACACTGCATTAACACACACACACAGCAGGTCCTCACACACTGCATTAACACACACACAGCAGGTCCTCACACACTGCATTAACACACACACACACAGCAGATCCTCACACACTGCATTAACACACACACACAGCAGGTCCTCACACACTGCATTAACACACACAGCAGGTCCTCACACACTGCATTAACACACACAGCAGGTCCTCACACACTGCATTAACACACACACAGCAGGTCCTCACACACTGCATTAACACACACACAGCAGGTCCTCACACACTGCATTAACACACACAGCAGGTCCTCACACACTGCATTAACACACACAGCAGGTCCTCACACACTGCATTAACACACACACACAGCAGGTCCTCACACACTGCATTAACACACACACACAGCAGGTCCTCACACACTGCATTAACACACACACACAGCAGGTCCTCACACACTGCATTAACACACACACACAGCAGGTCCTCACACACTGCATTAACACACACACACAGCAGGTCCTCACACACTGCATTAACACACACACACAGCAGGTCCTCACACACTGCATTAACACACACACAGCAGGTCCTCACACACTGCATTAACACACACACACAGCAGGTCCTCACACACTGCATTAACACACACACACAGCAGGTCCTCACACACTGCATTAACACACACAGCAGGTCCTCACACACTGCATTAACACACACAGCAGGTCCTCACACACTGCATTAACACACACAGCAGGTCCTCACACACTGCATTAACACACACACACAGCAGGTCCTCACACACTGCATTAACACACACACACAGCAGGTCCTCACACACTGCATTAACACACACACAGCAGGTCCTCACACACTGCATTAACACACACACAGCAGGTCCTCACACACTGCATTAACACACACACACAGCAGGTCCTCACACACTGCATTAACACACACACACAGCAGGTCCTCACACACTGCATTAACACACACACAGCAGGTCCTCACACACTGCATTAACACACACACAGCAGGTCCTCACACACTGCATTAACACACACACACAGCAGGTCCTCACACACTGCATTAACACACACAGCAGGTCCTCACACACTGCATTAACACACACACAGCAGGTCCTCACACACTGCATTAACACACACACACAGCAGGTCCTCACACACTGCATTAACACACACACACAGCAGGTCCTCACACACTGCATTAACACACACACACAGCAGGTCCTCACACACTGCATTAACACACACACACAGCAGGTCCTCACACACTGCATTAACACACACACACAGCAGGTCCTCACACACTGCATTAACACACACACAGCAGGTCCTCACACACTGCATTAACACACACACACAGCAGGTCCTCACACACTGCATTAACACACACACACAGCAGGTCCTCACACACTGCATTAACACACACACACAGCAGATCCTCACACACTGCATTAACACACACACAGCAGGTCCTCACACACTGCATTAACACACACACACAGCAGGTCCTCACACACTGCATTAACACACACACACAGCAGGTCCTCACACACTGCATTAACACACACACACAGCAGGTCCTCACACACTGCATTAACACACACACACAGCAGGTCCTCACACACTGCATTAACACACACACACAGCAGGTCCTCACACACTGCATTAACACACACACACAGCAGGTCCTCACACACTGCATTAACACACACACAGCAGGTCCTCACACACTGCATTAACACACACACACAGCAGGTCCTCACACACTGCATTAACACACACACAGCAGGTCCTCACACACTGCATTAACACACACAGCAGGTCCTCACACACTGCATTAACACACACACACAGCAGGTCCTCACACACTGCATTAACACACACACAGCAGATCCTCACACACTGCATTAACACACACACAGCAGATCCTCACACACTGCATTAACACACACACACAGCAGGTCCTCACACACTGCATTAACACACACACACAGCAGGTCCTCACACACTGCATTAACACACACACACAGCAGGTCCTCACACACTGCATTAACACACACACACAGCAGGTCCTCACACACTGCATTAACACACACACAGCAGGTCCTCACACACTGCATTAACACACACACACAGCAGGTCCTCACACACTGCATTAACACACACACACAGCAGGTCCTCACACACTGCATTAACACACACACACAGCAGGTCCTCACACACTGCATTAACACACACACACAGCAGGTCCTCACACACTGCATTAACACACACACACAGCAGGTCCTCACACACTGCATTAACACACACACACAGCAGGTCCTCACACACTGCATTAACACACACAGCAGGTCCTCACACACTGCATTAACACACACACACAGCAGGTCCTCACACACTGCATTAACACACACACACAGCAGGTCCTCACACACTGCATTAACACACACACACAGCAGGTCCTCACACACTGCATTAACACACACACAGCAGGTCCTCACACACTGCATTAACACACACACAGCAGGTCCTCACACACTGCATTAACACACACACAGCAGGTCCTCACACACTGCATTAACACACACACACAGCAGATCCTCACACACTGCATTAACACACACACACAGCAGGTCCTCACACACTGCATTAACACACACACAGCAGGTCCTCACACACTGCATTAACACACACACAGCAGGTCCTCACACACTGCATTAACACACACACACAGCAGGTCCTCACACACTGCATTAACACACACACACAGCAGGTCCTCACACACTGCATTAACACACACAGCAGGTCCTCACACACTGCATTAACACACACACAGCAGGTCCTCACACACTGCATTAACACACACACACAGCAGGTCCTCACACACTGCATTAACACACACACACAGCAGGTCCTCACACACTGCATTAACACACACACACAGCAGGTCCTCACACACTGCATTAACACACACACACAGCAGGTCCTCACACACTTCATTAACACACACACAGCAGGTCCTCACACACTGCATTAACACACACACAGCAGGTCCTCACACACTGCATTAACACACACACACAGCAGGTCCTCACACACTGCATTAACACACACACACAGCAGGTCCTCACACACTGCATTAACACACACACACAGCAGGTCCTCACACACTGCATTAACACACACACACAGCAGGTCCTCACACACTGCATTAACACACACACACAGCAGGTCCTCACACACTGCATTAACACACACATGTTAAGGGAGAGAGATAAAGTGATCAGTGAGGACAGTGAGTCAGGCAATCATCTCATCTCTGTGTGAAACAAGACGTTGTGTAGTGAAGGACACACACACACACACACGCACCAATACACACCAACACATCAAGAGTCTTCAATCTTGTTTAATGATTTTACAGTGAGCAGAAGCCTGATGAAGATGATGATGAAGATCACACCAGATCAAAGAAGAGGAGAAAGAAAGAGAAGAAGACGAAGAGGAAAAAGCAGAAGAAGCGCAGCAGAGACGATTTGGAGAACAGCGACTCGGACACGGTTTACCCCAGTGACCTTCTGAACCGAGAACTGGAACCATCACAGAGGTGTGAGAACTATTCACAGACTATGAGAACTAAGGGGACTCGGGGAACTAAAAGAACTGAAAACAACCACTGGAGAGGCAGGAGAACTAGGTGAGCTAACTGGGGAAACTAGTGCAAGCAGGTAAGAGAGAAGAATCTGAAGAAAGTTGACTGAGCAGACTGTGGAAGTGAGGGGACCTCCAGGAACGTGGGAGACTAGAACATAGAGAAACACGGGTTGGGGAAACAGGGATTAGGGAGCGAGGGAGTGAGGAGCGAAGGAGTGAGGAGCGAGGGAGTGAGGGAGCGAGGGAGTGAGGAGCGAGGGAGTGAGGAGCGAAGGAGCGAGGGAGTGAGGAGCGAAGGAGCGAGGGAGTGAGGAGTGAGGGAGGGAGGGAGTGAGGAGCGAGGGAGTGAGAGAGCGAGGGAGTGAGGGAGGGAGAGAGCGAGGGAGGGAGGGAGGGAGAGAGCGAGGGAGTGAGGGAGCGAGGGAGTGAGGAGCGAGGGAGGGAGGGAGTGAGGGAGGGAGAGAGCGAGGGAGTGAGGGAGGGAGCGAGTGAGGAGTGAGGGAGGGAGCGAGTGAGGAGCGAGGGAGGGAGGGAGGGAGAGAGCGAGGGAGTGAGGGAGCGAGGGAGTGAGGAGCGAGGGAGGGAGGGAGTGAGGGAGGGAGAGAGCGAGGGAGTGAGGGAGGGAGCGAGTGAGGAGTGAGGGAGGGAGCGAGTGAGGAGCGAGGGAGGGAGTGAGGAGCGAGGGAGCGAGAGAGCGAGGGAGTGAGGAGCGAGGGAGGGAGGGAGTGAGGAGCGAGGGAGCGAGGGAGGGAGAGAGCGAGGGAGGGACGGAGAGAGCGAGGGAGTGAGGGAGCGAGGGAGTGAGGAGCGAGGGAGGGAGGGAGTGAGGGAGGGAGAGAGCGAGGGAGTGAGGAGCGAGGGAGGGAGGGAGTGAGGAGCGAGGGAGCGAGGGAGGGAGAGAGCGAGGGAGGGACGGAGAGAGCGAGGGAGTGAGGGAGTGAGGAGCGAGGGAGGGAGGGAGTGAGGGAGGGAGAGAGCGAGGGAGTGAGTGAGGGAGCGAGGGAGTGAGGGAGGGAGAGAGCGAGGGAGCGAGGGAGTGAGGGAGCCAGGGAGTGAGGGAGGGAGAGAGCGAGGGAGGGAGAGAGCCAGGGAGCGAGGGAAAATAAGTGAACAATGAGAACCAGGAAAACTATAAAACATATAAGAGAACTATAATATAAATATTTATAGTAGGGAAATTGGGAGAATATGAAAAAGTAGAGGACTTTAACTGCTGTAGTGTGTGTGTGTGTGTGTGTGTGTGTGTGTGTGTGTGTGTGTGTGTAGACAAGAGGACTTGGTTAATGTGGGTGGAGTTTTGTGGCTTGATGATCTTCAGTGTCCCGGTGAGAAGCTGTTCTACATGGACAGGAAGTCTGACCCCGCGAACTGGGAGTACAAATCACTGTACAGAGCTCACATCACCAGGTACACCTGTCTGTCTGCCTGTCTGTCTGCCTGTCTGTCTTTTTCCCTGTCTGTCTCTCTGCCTGTCTATCTGCCTGTCTCTCTGTCTTCCACTCTGTCTGCCTGTCTGTCTATCTGCCTGTCTGTCTGTCTCTCTCTGTCTCTCTGCCTGTCTCTCTGCCTGTCTCTCTGTTACTGTTGAGAACCCGTTCTCTTCTGCTGTAAACTATGTGGTTCCTCAAGGTTCTATCCTGTATATGTGCAGGTATAAGCGGAAGGGCAGCTGTGCTCTCGGATTGGACAGCAGGACTCAGGGCGTGCGATGGGAAGACTCCGCCCCAGACAGGAAACGTAAAGAAAAGAGAAACGAGCGTTATTTCTCTCCCTCCAACCGCCGCCTTCTCAGCTCTGAAACTCCACCCACTCTCTCAGCCCCTCCCACTGATTCCACCCTATCTAATGACCCTGCTTCATTTATCCCCCTCCCCCCCTGTAAGGAGGAGCCTGACTCCGCCCCCCAAACCAGCACCAGCACCAATCCGCTCCGAGTGTATGACCTTGCAACCTCACTGTGGCTGGAGGGCAAAGGTCAACCCGAGGTCAAAGATCAGGTGCAGCCGCCTCCGTC